>NC_081418.1:38049871-38169871 GCF_949786415.1 Peromyscus eremicus
ACTAGGACACAGAGTTTACCAAACCATTTATTGATAAATTCATTTGTGATAAGTATAGAATCCCGAAATTGTTGAATATATAAAAGTATGCTAAAGAATTTGGCTGGAATGAAAGATTCCTAAAAGAAAAGAAAGGAAATGAAAAAGAAAAAAGAAAAAAATTGTGTAAAAATGTTTAACACTCAGTAGACTTCTAGCAATAAGCAATAGAATGGAATTATGCATCATAAGGAAATCTGCCAGCAAAGGATGGAAATTTAGGTGGGGGGTGTTGACCTTAAGTAAAGTATTCCTGTTCCCTGACTACTTCTAAGGAGGCAGAGTCACAGCTTTATTTTAGAAGAGGGCTGTGGCTCTAGATGAGGTCTGGGTGTTTAGGGCAAAAAATGTTTCATCTGATGAGTTGATGTTTTGTCAAAGGAAAAGCTGAGAAAGGAAAGTGGCAGTTATCCATAGTCTGTGGCATACTTATATATATTTGAAATATTTTCATTAATTTGATCTTTACAAAATTACATTAGGAATAGTTGAGAAAAGTGTCTGATTAGGTATTTAAAGAGTGATGCTAGTTTGTGCAATATAGAGAGATCCCCAAAACTGGCATCTTTTCATTACACAAAGGTGTTATTCTATGGGAGTCATATTACAAGATCAATACTTGCAAACAATAGGGGACCTATAACCTATCTCTGAACGCACAAGGATCAGAAATGCCATGTCAACTTCTATGATAAACTGGTGTGTTTTTACATTCACATGTCACTATTCTGTGATATTTTCCCCCTAACTCTACTAGAAGAACATACTTGTTCTGTATCCTGTATGTTTCCTCTCACAAGTTCCATTGTTGAGATACCAGTAAGTGAAAATAGTTTTAATATATGCAATCAGCCAATGTGAAAATAAATAAAAAGGTGTTTGTATAGCTCTCAATCAGCTACCCAGGCCCCATGCACGTGTATATGTTTGTCATGGATATATATTCATATGCATTTATGCACACATATATACTTATAAGTGTGTGTTTACACAAGGGTTAAAATATTAAAATATTCTCTGCATTTATTTTGTTGTGTGCATTATGCTGGAAAGTGTTGCCTACAATTATCTGTGATTAAATATTGGATTTGAGAAGAGAATATTTTGAACTATCAGATACTCTGTCAAACACAGTGTTCTTATAAGAGAAAGGAAAGGGGTATTTAGCATCACAGATACTCACACAAAGGAAAGGATGTAATTACAGAGCAGAGCAAGTCTAGAAGGGCCTGGTCCTGAAGATGAGTGGTGTGACACCTAGACCAGGCATGTTGGAAGACCCTAGCACCTGAGTATCCAGAAACAGGTTTTCCCTTGGAGCCTAGATAAAGTGCTCAATGCCTACCCAATGGTGATAATTTTAAATTTCTGGGCTCCTGAACTACAAGAAAATAATTCTGTTTTATTATTGCATAAGACTAAGTTTGTGGTGACTTGTATCATTGTCCAAGGAAAGAACCACACACATATTTTATCTCATTTGTTATATTTACAAACACATTGTTTTCATTCTTCTGATATGCTAAAATTAATACCTTCATATTAGTATTATGAACTAATTTCTCTACAGAGAAATACAATAATACAGATGGAAAAGATAATTGCAACTTTTTACTAAACAACCAAAAGGAAGGATGAGTGACGTTAGTGAATGTGGGGGAAGAGGAACTGATCTAAAACAGAACAATAAGAATTATCTGACATAAAACAGGTGGTAGTGGAGCATGCCTTTCAACCTAGCACTCTGAAGGCAGAGGAAGGCTGAGTACACACAGAGGAAACCCTGTGTTGAAAAACCAAAATAAAAAAAAAAAAGAATTATCTGAGTAGAACTATTTAAAAAACCTGCCACATCTGAAAAAAATGAATATAATAATGATCTATTATGTTATCTAAATCTAATTTGACAAAACTCAAAATTCTGTAATCAATTTTGTTTGATTTGTCCTGTGTAAAAAGGACATGCAGTCCTAAAAGGGATTGCTCTGGTATATTTGTATGACAATAGAGAGTTTTTGTATGTTCTCCCATGAGACCTCTCACTTCTATAAGTGAATCCAATGTATTTCAGTCTTCCTTGGTAAATATGCCATCTGATATCACCATGCCATTGACATGGATTTGAAAACATATGATAATCACAGTGTCAACATTGTTTATGCATTGTATTGTCCATTTCAGTTTGTCGTAACATCTAGCTTTTCTGATCCAGAATGTACAATGTAAATACTTAGAAAGAGAAAACTTGAGAGTTTTAAAGCAGACCTAGTTATTTCTTCATAGCCTTGTTTAATCTTCTATGGAAATGAAACTTCTTTGAAACAGGTATTTTATGAAAATGACATTTTTGGCATGTGTAGATTCTCATCTCTCTCACTTGACACATTCTGTTTCATTTAAAAATCAAAACACATCCCAACACTCTCCAGATCTGAAGTTCAATATCATTGATGAGCATAAGGCTTTTCATTTTTCATTGTTCATCATTGTCAAAAGAGACAGGCAGATAACTTCAAAAATATCAGATTAAATCGTGTTCAACTTGAAATTCTAAAGAATAACTCACAAGTTTTACAAAAATAAAATTTTCACTACACTCCAGGACTGGTCAAAGGTGAATAAATATATAAAACCTCTTACTTGACTTGGACCCAATTTGAATAGAATGCAGACAGATATAACATATGCCGTCGCCCTTGACTCATAGTTCTGAAGATGCTACATGGTGCAGGAAAAGAATAAGTCTCAAGAAGTTGCATAAGTAACCAAAATGACTTTGTTACATTCTGGATCCCTACAACTCTACATTTAATTTGGTTAGAGAATGTATCTTCACTTCTAAAAAAGAATGAAAGGTGAATGCATTGTTAGGAGAGGTTAATTAATCAGATTATGGAGAGCATTTCAGTCCATATACATATGTTAAAATACTACATTGTACACTTTAAATATACATGTGCACCTACCACTAATATATCAATTAAGAAAATATTAGAGTAACATCAGTAAGTGGAGTGATGTTAAAAATTAATAATTTTCTGATCAAGAAAAATTAGGGTAAGTACCTCAGATGAATCCTGACTTAATTTCTACTTCCAATGTCTACCCAAACTGATACACTCACAGTTAACCCAAGACTCTTGCATCACATTGGCTCATTACTCAACTGATGGGTGATATTGTTCTATATGCTGTGAAAATTTGTTTCTCTGATTGGTTGATAAATAAAGCTGTTTGGCCAATGGTGAGGCAGAATAAGTTTAGGTGGAAAATTCTAACTAGAGATAGACAGGAGAGAAAGGAGAACAGAGGAGACCCTGCCAGCCACCTCTGTGAGAAACAAGATGTAAAGGTACCGGTAAGCCAGGAGCCATGTGGCAAAGTATAAATTTATAGAAATGGGTTAATTTAAGATGCAAGAACTAGCCAGTGAGAAGCCTGAGGGTCCGAGTGGCTGCAGGATCATAGGGCCACGGGAGCAGGTGGGACCAGAAAAACCTCTGGCTACACTCAACTTTGCAACTGACATTACACTTAAAAATTAATAGCCCTTATATACATTTTAATATTTCAAATTAATTCTTTGTCTTAGTTTTGTAAATAGCATAAATACATCAATGTGCATAAATATGTTTGATAATTTTTATCTTGTGTCCTTTTTTCCTAATGAATTCATCATTTTTAAATTTTTTTCTTTTTTTAATAAGAAATTTTATTATTCATTTTACATAACAATCACAGATTTCCCCCTCTTCCCTCATCCCACCCTTTCTAGCCTTTCCCACCCCACACATCCCACCCCTTCCTACAAGAAGGTAAAGCCTCCCATGGGGAGTAAGCAGAGCCTGGTATATTCGGTAGAGGCAGGTCCCCTCCCTCTGCCTTAAGACTGTGCAAGGTGTCCCACCACAGATAGTGATCTCCCAAAAGCCAGCTCATGCACCAAGGAAGGCTCTTAATCCTACTGCCAGTGGGTCCCTTAAGCAGATCAAGCTATACAACTGTCTTGCTTTTACAGAGGATCTAGTCCAGTCCCATGGAGGCTCCACAGGTGTTGGTCTAAATTTTATGAGTTCCTACTAGTTAGATTTGGTTGTCTCTGTAGATTTCACCATCATGATCTTGATACCCTTGCTCATAGAATCCCTCTTCTCTCTCTTTGACTGGACTCCTAGAGTTTGGCTTGGTGTTTGGCTATGGATCTCTGCATCTGTTTCCATCAGTTACTGGAGAAAGGCTCTATGGTGACATTTAGGGTATTCATTGATCAGATTACTGGGGCAAGCCAGTTCAGTCACCCTGTCACTATTGCTAGTAGACTAAGCTGGGGTATTGGCATAAAAACTGATATGGGGACCAATGGAACTGAACTGAAGACCCTGACATTAACCCACACACCTATGAACACCTGATTTTTGACAAAGAAGCCAAAATTGTACAATGGAAAAATGAAAGCATCTTCAACAAATGGTGCTGGCATAACTGGATGTCAACATGCAGAAGATTGCAAATAGATACATATCTATCACCATGCACAAAACTCAAATCCAAGTGGATCAAAGACCTCCATATAAAACCAGATACACTGAACCTGATAGAAGAGAAGGTAGGAAGTAGTCTTGAATGCACTGACACAGGAGACTACTTCCTAAATATAACATGAGTAGCACAGACACTGAGAGCACCAATTAACATATGGGACCTCCTGAAACTGAGAAGCTTCTTTAAGGCAAAGGACACAGTCAATAAGACAAAATGACAGCCTACAGCATGGGAAAAGATCTTCACAAACCCTACATCTGATCTGACAGAGGTGGTGATATTTTATTTGTGCTGAAATGTGGTGATATTTTATTTGTGCTTTAATAAATAAAGCTTGCCTGGAGATCAGAGGAAAAAGACCAGCCATTATAAGTAAACAAAGAAGTCAGGCAGTGGTAGCACATGCCCTTATTCCTATCACTTAGCAGGCAGAATCTCTGTGTGTTCAAGGCCACACTGGAAACAGAGCCAGGTATGGTGGCACATGCCTTAATTCCAACACTAGTTAACAATAGAGATCTGGAGGTATGCATAGACAGACAGCAAGTGACAGAGCTGTGTAGGAAGAGGAAGTAATGTAGCTGGACAGAGGGCAAAACAGATGGCAGAACAGCAAACCACATGTGCATGGGTAGACAGGAAGTAACTTGCATTTGGAAGCTGCAGAGTTGATGAGGTAAGGTTGGCTGGTGGCTTTCCCTATTTCCCTGATCTACCTAAGGCTTTCACCCTATATTCGGCTCCATGATTTTTATTTAATAAGACAATTTAGAAATTTGTTTACAGACAGAGGGCTGATCTCCAAAGTACATAAAGAATTCAAGAAACTAGACATCAAAATATCGAACAATCCAATTGAAAAATGGGCTACAGAGCTTAACAGAATTCTCAACAGAAGAATCTCAAATGGCTGAAAGACATCTAAGGAATTGCTCAACATCCTTAGTCATCAGGGAAATGAAAATCAAAACAACTCTGAGATACCATCTTACACTTGTCAAAATGACTAAGATCAAAAATACTGTTAACAGTTCATGTTAGAGTGGATGTGGAGAGAACACTCCTCCACTGTTGATGGCAGTGCAAACTTGTACAGCCAGTTTGGAAATCAAAATGGCAGTTTCTCAGAAAATTGGGAATCAATCTTCCTCAAGACTCAGCTATACCACTCTTGGGCATATACTCAAAGAATGCTTAATGGTACCACAAGGATACATGCTCAAGGATAGCAGCATTATTTGTAATAGCCAGAACCTGGAAACAACTTAGATGACCTTCAACTGAAGAATGGATAAAGAAAATATGGCACATATACACAATGGAGCACTACTCAGCAGTAAAAAACAATGATATCATGAAATTTGCAGGCAAATGGATGGAACTAGAAAATATCATCCTGAGTGAGGTAACCCAGACTCAGAAGAACAAACATGGTATTTACTCACTCATAAGTGGATACTAGATGTAAGCAAAGGATCACCAGACTACAATCCACATCCCCAGAGAAGCTAGCTAACAAGGAGAACTCAAAGAGGGCCATATGGATCATCCTTGGAGGAGAAATAGATAAGATCTCCATGAGTAACTGGGGATGAGGGGAATCAATGGAGGGTAGAGGGTGGGGGATGAGAACTTTTAAATTTTTTATCTAAAACTTTTTATTCAATTAATTTTGAACATATTATTTCCCTAACTCAACTTCTCCCATAGACCTCCCTACCTTTGCTCATACAACTTCATGTTCCTTTTTTTTCTCTCTCAAAAATGTAGGGAATATAATAACAAGAAAATAAAAAATGAAGCAGACAAACTAAAATAAATAAATAAATAAAACCAGACAGCAAATATCAAACATGAACAGAACAAAAAGCACTCACACACACACACCCCCAAACAAAAATAACAACAAAAATTACAATATAAATAAAAATAACAACAAAAACTGCCCAAATAAGGGCTTAACAAGAATGACACTAATGAATATGTGAAAACAGTGAGTGGAATCTTCAGTCTTACACAAAGAACTTTACACAATTAAGTAATGTTTGCTGCGGGAGAGGTGACCTTCCCTCAGGGAAAAGAACACACCAATTGGTTGTCCTGTGCTAAATTGTCAGCCCTGAAAACATACATACAAATAACTGTATATGGACTTAACCAGTTATATTTAGGAATATGAGTATACAAATACAAATATGCAGTAAATAATAATGGAAAAAGAGGCCATGAATGTGATGCCAGAGAGTGGGTAGAGTCTTATGGGAAGGCACAGATGGAAGAAAGAGAAGGGAGAAATTTCACATTTAAATAACAATCTCAAAGATAAAACATAAATCACCTCTCAAAATACACAATTCAAATATATGTAGTGACTTTACCAAGTATTACAGCTATCAAATACATATGTACTTTTACATTTATTTCAAAAATGGCAGAAAACCAAGTATGATATGAATATATCTCATTTGGAATATTTTGTGGGTATCAAAATAATCTTAAAAGTGGTTCAATGCAACAGATCCACATCTATCATCCTGCACAAAACTCAAGTCTAAGTGGATCAAAGACCTCAACATAAATCCAGATACACTGAACCTGATTGAAGAGAAAGTGGGAAATAGTATTGAACTCATTGTCACAAGAGACAACTTTTTGAACAGGACACCAATAGTTCAGACACTAAGATCAACACAATGAATTGGAACTCATGAAACTGAAAAGTTTCCATAAGGCAAAGGAAACCATCAATAGACCAAAATGGTAGCCTACAGAATGGAAACATATCTCACCAACCCCACATCTGACAGAGAGGGCTGTTTTCTAAAATATATAAAGAACTCAAGAAACTAGAAATCAACAAACCACATAGTCCAATTAAAAAATAGAGTACAGATCTAAACAAGGAATTTTCAATAGAGGAATCTCAAATGGCCGAGAAACACCTGAAGAAATGTTCAACATCATTAGCCATCAGGGAAATTCAAGCCAAAACGACTCTGAGATACCATTTTACACCTGTCAGAATGACTAAGATCCAAAACACAAGTGACTGCTCATTCTGGAGAGAATATGGAGCAAGGGGAAGACTCCTCCACTACTGGTAGGAGTGCAAACTTGTACAGTCACTTTGCAAATCAATATGGGGTTTTATCAGAAAACTGGAAATCAATCTACCACAAGACCTAGGTATACCACACTCTATCTCATATACACAAAGGATGCTCAATAATACATCAAGAACACTTGCTCAACTATGTTCATAGCAGCTTTGTTTGCAATAGCCAGAACCTAGAAACAACTTAGATGTCACTAAACCAAAGAATATATAAAGAAAATATGGTACATTTTTACAATGAAGTATTACTCAGTTACTAAAAACAATGTTATCGTGAAATTTGCCGACAAATGGATGGAACTAGAAAGAAATCATCCTGAGTGAGATAACCCAGACCCAGAAAGACAAACATGGTATGTACTCACTGATAAGTGGATTATTAGCTGTAAAATAAAGGATAACAATACTATAATTCACAGACACAGAAAGACTAGGTAACATGGAAGGCTCAAGGGGGAACACCCAGATCGCTCTGAGAAGAAGGAATAGAAGAGATTTCATGAGCAGACTTGGGCAGGAGGGGATAGAAAACTGAGAGATCAGGTTTGGCTGGGAGACCGAAGGGCTGAGTACTGAAATTCATCTACACTGGGCATGAGGGGTGGGCAATGGGGGATGAAAACATAAGGGAATGGGATTGTCAAGCTGGAACAGGGATGGAGTGGGAGAGCAATGAAAGAGATACCATGATAGATGGAGACATCATGGGGATAGGGAGAAACCAGGTATTAGGGAAGTTCCCAGGAATCCCCAAGGATGACACCAGCTTAGACTACTAGCAATAGTGGAGAGGTTGCCTAAACTGCCTTACCCTAGTAATCAGATCGGTGAATAACCTAACTGTCATCATAGAGCCTTTCTCCAGCAGCTGACAGAAGCAGATGTAGAGATCCATAGCCAAACAGCAGGCTGAGTTCCAGGAGTCTAGTTGAGGAGAGAGAAGAGGGATTCTATGAGCAAGGGGGATCAAGATCATGGTGGGTAAACCTACAGAAACAACCAAACCAAACTAGTGGGAAATCATGAAACTTGGATCAAGAGTTGTGGAGCCTGCATGGAACTGGACTAAGGTGAGTCCAGTGAGACAGTTGTGTTGCTTCATCTGCTTGGGGGGCATTCTGGCAGTGGGATGAGTGTCCTTCCTTGGTACATGAGCAGGCTTTTGGGAGCCCACTACCTATGATGCAACACCATGCATGGCCTTGAAGCAGGAGGAGGGGCTTGCACCTGCCTCTACTAATTGTATCTCCCATGGGAGGCCTTACCTTCTTGTAGGAGGGAATGAGATGTGGGTTGGGGTGGGAAAGCTGAAGTGGTGGGATGAAAATAAAAAGTAAATAAATAAATAGATAAATAAATAAATAAATAAATAAAAGTGATTAAAAAAGTGTGTGTGTACCTATAATAAATGACTAATAAACAGACTAGAAAAATAAAGAGTGTATGCCATTATTTATTTATTAACAGGGGTGAAGGTGGGAGAGAGAGTATATGTGTGTGGGAGAGTGAGAGAACAACTTGTTCTGCTCTCCTTCTACATTGTTTCTTCTTCTTCTTCTTCTTCTTCTTCTTCTTCTTCTTCTTCTTCTTCTTCTTCTTCTTCTTCTTCTTCTTCTTCTCTTCTTCTTCTTCTTCTTCTTCTTCTTCTTCTTCTTCTTCTTCTTCTTCTTCTTCTTCTTCTTCTTCTTCTATTCTATTCACCTTAGGGATTGATCTCAGGATGCCAGACTTGGTATCGAGTACCTCTACCTGCGAAGTCATCTCACTAGCACTAGAAAATGTTTAAAGTTTGACATTTTCATATCTTTCTTTCACATCTCTTCAGTCTGTTAATTTTCTTTTACCAAACTTTTTGTTGTCATTTACCTTGAATTATTTCAAGACATTTACCTTGTTGAGTTTTCCACATCTGATTATGGATGACTGTACATTCTCAGTGTGTCCCTTTGTCTTGAAATATCCTTAATCTTGTTGTCCAAGATTCCCTGAGAACCCAGAGACTGAGTCTACTAGGGAAGCAGGTTGGCTCAGTGTGTATGTCAACCTCTTCTCTCTCTCCTCCAAATCCTATCCCGCATTCTCATCTCCAGCTCTGTAGCAGAAACTTGCTTTGCCCTTTGTTTCCTTTACTGAAGAAATCACCAGTGTATCTCGTAAATCCTCCCCTCCAAACTTTGTTTCCCTGACCCTCACCATAGCCAAGTCCTCAACTCCATCTAACATTTCCTGGGAACTTACAGGCTTCCCCAGCCAAGAAAATTAGTAGACTAATGGCAGATGTTTACCTCTTCCTTTTCTCCAAATCAAATTCCTGAATTTGAATACTACTTGCTATCTAATCCTTTTGACTGTGCTTTTTTGTTCTAGAGCTAACAGGTGTGCTGCTAAGTTGATAGTATTTTATGTAATCATCTAGTGCCAAGAATTTTCCTCTTAGCACCACTTTCATTGTGTCCCTTAAGTTTGGGTTTGCTGTGTATTTATTTTCATTGAATTTTGGAAAGTCTTTAATTTCTTTATTTCTGTCTTGACCAGTTTTTCATTTAGCAGAGAGTTGTTCAGTTTCCTTGAAACTGAGCTTCTATTGTTTCTGTTGTTGGTACCCAGCTTTAATATGTGATGTTCACATAGGATGCAGGGTGTTATTTTAATTTTCTTGTATCTGTCTTGATTTCTGTCTGAGTATGTGGTCAATATTGTAGAAAGTCTAATGAGGTATTGAGAAGAAGGTATATTCTTTTAGTGTTCAGGCAAAATGTTCTGTAAATATCTCTTAGGTATATTTGGCTATGATTTCATTTAGCTCCAGAATTTCTCTGTTTAGTTTTTGTCTGGATGGCCTGTATATTGATGAGAGTGGAATATTAAAATCTTCCAAAATCTATGTATAAGAGTCAAAATGTGATTTAAGCTGTAGTAGTGTTTCTTTTACAAACACGGGTATACTTGTGTTTGGTACATAGATATTAAGAATTGAGGTGTCCACTTGGTATATTTTTCCACTGATAACTATGTAGTATCCTTCTCTCTCTCTTTTGGTTAGTTTTTGTTTGCAGTCTATTATGTCAGATATTAAAATGGCTACACCAGCTTGCCTCTTAGGTCCATTTGTTTGGAGTATCTCTTTCCATCCTTTTACCCTGAGTTGATGTCTATCCTTGATGTTAAAGTGTGTTTCTTAGATGCATCAAAAGTGATCCTGTTTTTTCATCCATTCTGTTAGTTTGTGTCTTTTTTATTGAGGAATTGAGACCACAAATATTAAAAATTATCAATCAGCAGGGTTTGATGATTACTGTTATTTTGTTGTTGCCTTTGTTGTGGTGGTGTTTTTGGTTTGTGTGTGTGTTTGTGTGTGTGTGTGTGTGTGTGTGTGTGTGTGTGTGTGTGTGTGTGTGTGTGTATGTGTGTCCGCTCTTTTGACTTCCTTGTCTGGGATTATTTATGCCCTGTGTACTGTTGGGTGTGGTTAACCTCTTTTTTTTCTAGTGCCTTCTGTAAGGCTGGATTTGTAGACAGATATTGCTTAAATTTGGTGTTTTATCATGGAATGCCTTATTTTCTCTGTCCATTATGCTGGATATAGTATTCTAGGGTGGTATCTATTGTCTCTTAGTGATGTGGTATTGTGTTCCCCGAAATATTGTGTACCCTAATAAACTTATCTGGGGTCAGAGACAGAACAGCCACAATATTAAACATAGAGGATAGGCAGTGGTAGCACACACCTTTAATCCTAGCATTCCAGAGGCAGAAATCCATCTGCTCAAGGATACAGCCAAGCACGGTGACTCACGCCTTTCATCCCAAAAAGCGAGCCTTTAATCCCAGGGAGTGATGGTAGAAGGCAGAAAGGTATATAAGGCATGAGGACCAGAAACTAAAAGCATTAGGCTGGTTAAGCTTTCAGGCTTCTAGCAGCACAGTTCAGCAGAGAGCCATTCGGATATGAGGACACAGAGGCTTCCAGTCTGAGGAAACAAGACCAGCTGAGAAGTTGGCCAGGTGAGGTTAGTTGCGGCTTCTTCTGGTTCTCTGATCTTCCAGTTCACCCCAATAACTGGCTCAGGTTTGATTTCATTAATAAGACTCCCTAAGATTCCTGCTACATCTTAGTGTCTGTAGAACAGCTACCCAGGCCCTTCTGGCTTTTAGAGTCTCCACTGAGAAGTCAGATATTATTTTAATAGGTCTGTCTGTATATGTTACTTGGTCTTTTTCCTTTGCAACTTTTAATATCCTTTCTTTGTTCTGTACATTTAGAGTTTTGATTATTATGTACTGAAGAAAATTTCTTCTATGGTTTAGTCTATTTGATGTTCTGTCAGATTCTTTTACCTTCACAAGCATCTCTGTCTTTAAGTTAGGAAAATTTTCTTGCACAATTTTGTTGAAAATATTTTCTGTGCCTTTGACCTGAGTTTACTTTCCTTCCTTAATTCCTTTTATTCTTAGATTATATCTTTTTATAGTGTCCCAGATTTCCTGGATATTTTGTGCTAGGAGTTTGGGATTTAACATTTTCTTTGACTAGGTAACCAGTTCTTATTGCATCTTCATTGCCTGAGATTCTGTCTCCCTTCTTTCGTATTTTTGGTGAGGCTTGCCTCTAAAGTTTCTAAATTTTTCATTGCCAGATTTCCCTCAGTTTGGGTTTTCTTTATTCATTCTATTTCCACTTTCACGTCTAAAACTATTTTATTCATTTTCTTCCAATATTTATTTTTGTTTTCAACTATTTCTTTATGAGATTTATTAATTTAATCTTTAAGGAGCTCTATCATATTCACAAAGGGTATTTTTGAGGTATTTTTCTTGTGATTCGACTATGTTGCAATACTCAGAACCTGCTGTGGTATGGTTACTGGGCTCCAGTGGAGACATATTGTCCTAGCTGTTACTGATTTTGATTTTATACTGGCGTCTATACATTTGGGTTGGGACAATTGTAATTCTAGGTGCTTATATCTGGCCTTGTCTTTCCTGGGTGGGTGTTTTGTTCTTTGGTTTGTTGCCTTTTTTTTTTTTTTTTTAGAAGAATGTGGTGGCTGAGTATTGTCTGGTAAGAAATTCTCCTGGGATCTTGATAGGGGTAGCTACTGGTTCCAAGTAAAATGTGTTTCTAGGTATTCATAGATGAAACTTAGTAATGGGGATGAAATAGTGGGACTGAGGGGATCCACAAGACTGAGGAAATCAGGGTGTCTTATTAAGATCTACTTCATTCCCTGGAATGGTGGCAGGGAGTGAACAGAAGTCAAAGCATAAAGTCATCTATGGAGCTGGAGATGAGACTAGAGGATTGGAGTCAGAGGAATGGAGGGTGAGGTAAACCTACCTGCTTCATTGGTCAAAGTGGCCTGCAAGTTCCCAGGGAGTGCCTGTTGGTAGCTGGGATGAAGCAATGAGCAGAGTAAGGGACGTTTTTAGGGAAAGATCTATGCAATCCTCTTTAGAATGGGGCAGGAAGGAAAGGGAGGCTGCAGTGTTCTGCTGCCCAGCTGTGTACCAAACTGGGGATTTGATTGGAGGGAGAGGTGAAGATCTGCAGTTAGCCTACATGGTTCCCTGATCTGCATGGCCTGTGAGTTCCCAGGAAATGCCTTTTGGGATAAAACAAAGAGTCAGGGAGGGAAGTTTGAAGGGGAAATCTGTATGGTCGCTGGAGATGGTACTGGGATTGTGCCACACTCCAGCTGCATGACTGCACATGCGCAGTTCAGGAGCTAGGCAAGGTGTCATGTGTCTTATGTCATCAATGTGTACTGGTGATTACGTACATGTGGTGTGGTCACGCAACCTGCACATGCATGGTGTAGCTCTGTAAGCCCACCTGCACCTTAAAGAGCCAGACACAGACCCCCACCCCCTCCTCTGTTCTGTTCTCTCTGCCCCCCATCTCTATCTCTCCTCCTTCTCTCTGCTCTCTGCATGTGCTTCCCCCGAGGCCTGGGTCTTTTGTTCCCCCGACTCCTAATAAAGCTCTGATACTGGGTTTTGTCATGCCTCATGGCATTTCTGCACGGTAACCAGCGCTGCATATCATTTTTAAAACCATCAGATGGGGCCAGAGAGGAAGGGAAGGTCAATGCAGGTGGTCTGCTGCAGAGCTGGGGATGAGCCTGGAAGACAAATTCAAGGGGCTGAGGAGAGTTGCTGATCTGCAGTTAGCCATCTGGTTTTCTTGCCTGAGTGGCCTGTGGGTTCCCATTTCCACTGATGCATGGCTTCCTCACTGTCAACACCCTTTCCCAGAGTAAGACATTTGTTACAATACATTACAATTGTATCAACATAGCTTTATCACTCAAAGTCCATTGTTTAAAATCACTTAACTGTGAATTTCCACAAAATAAATAACAAATTACATAGTTTTTTTGTTTTTTATTATTAAAAAATTTTCTAATCATTTATATTCCAATCACAGATCCCCATCTCCTCCTTCCTCCCATCCCCCAGCCTTCCTCCCAACTCACCCCCCCCCATTATGACCACTTCCAAGGCAAGGCCTCCCATGGGGAGTCAGCAGAGCCTGGTACCTTCAGTTGAGGCAGGTCCAAGCCCCTCCTCCCTGCACCAAGGCTGTGTAAGGTGTCCCACCATAGGCACTTTTTATTTTATTTTTACCCCTTAGAAACCTGTTTGTTTTCTAATGAGAAAAGAAAGAGGGAAGGAATTCAGGTGGGAGAGGAGGTGGGGAAGAACTAGGAAAAGTAAAAGGACAGGAAATAATAATTAGAATATATTAGAGGAGAAAAAATTATTTTTAATAAAAGAGAAAAAATATCATCTGCAATTTTAAATTTTTGTTAACTTTGAATCCATTGGCAAGATATCAGGAGATACAGAGTGGTTAGGGATTCATTTTGGATGGAGATATTACTACATACTGATTATGCATAATGTCACATTATATTCATTTACTAGTTATTGGAACATACTGATATTCTAATTCTAATGCTTTTTTAATTGTTAACTACTTCAGTAAAGGTATTTCCCTTATTATCAGTTATATGAATATTTATACATTTATACAGGCAGTGCAATTTTGGTTCTTGTTTAATTTCCTTTATTTCTCATCTTCCAAGAAAACTGGGATAACCAACAGACAAAGTAAGTTGGAGCTGTAAATGATTCTGACTTATTGAAGGGATGTTATAATCTCTAACAGTTCACAGACAGGGGTAGAAAGTGCATAGCATACATTGTAGATAAAATATGAGAAAGCAAATTTGGGAGCAGACTGGAATGAAATTGAATATAGATCTTTGGAAAATGAGAAAGACAGTTAATGTTGCCTCCTAGTCAAAGAAGATATAACTCTGTTGGCAGGGGTTGCATTAGATCTTTTTAAGGACAAATTGGGGGCAAGGAAATTATTCTTTTTAGCAGCAGTGTAAGACTTTGCATCATTCAAATGTGAAGGGTTATTACCTGAAAAGGAGTCAGGCCTATGACTTACCAAGACTGACTCAAAAAGAAACCAGAAGTCTGCAAAATCCTACTTGGAAGGAGACTGAGTTGGAAGTACCATTCCCCAACAAACACTCAGGACCAGATGGTGTAACCAGCAAATTCAACTAAATTTTCAAAAAAAAGAACTAATATGATCCTCAAACTCATTCAAAATTCACATAAGTGCAATAACTTCCAGGTTCATTTATGAGACCAGCATCACCTTGATTCCAGAGTCAGACACAGGCATCAAAAGAAATGAAAACCATAGGCAGTGATCTTGATGGACATGAACTAAAAACCTTTACCAAATTTCTAGAAAGCAAACAGGAGTTCAAACTCCTGTCATACAGGCCTCTCCTATGTTCCTTGATTATGTCTTTGGTTGTCTTTTTACATTGTTTTCACGCAGGAACCAGCACTTCCTCTCTTACGTTGTTTCCACTGAGGAACCGGATCTAACTGTTCATGCTCCTCAACGCCTCCTTTCCTTCTGTTGGTGTTAATGGTTTATCATCATCACTAGTTTTGAGCAATTATTATGTCTTAGTGCCTTAACTCCTTTGCTTCATGTTCGTTATAGATTTTACTAACCTTCCAGAGGCTAAAAGGTAGTTGTGATATTTGTAATCTAAGAAATAAAGCTTGCCTGAAGATCAGAGAGAGCCAGTCACAGAGTTAAACATAGAGATCAGGTAGTGATGGCACACATCTTTGATCCTAGCACTCAGGAGGCAGAGGTCCTTCTGGATCTCTGTGAGTTCAAGGCCACCCTAGACTGCAGGAGATTAATCCAGTCTAGGAGAGAAACAGTTATGTGACACACACCTTTAACCCCAGTATTTGGGAAGCACACACACAATTAATCCCAGCGTTAGGAAGGTTGAGATAGGAAGTGAAATGGCTGGGTGGAGAAAGGTATATAAGGTGTGAGGAGACAGGAACTAGAAGCCCTTTCAGCTGAGGATTCAGAGGCATTCTGTCTGAGGATTCCTGGAGACAGGATCAGCTGAGGAGTTTGTGAAGCGAGAAGTGGCTGTGGCTTGTTTCCTCTAATCTTTCAGTATTTACCCCAATATCTGGCTCCGGATTTTTATTATAATACTATCTAGGATTGGTGCAACAGGTAATAATTTCTATTTTTTAAGGAGAGATTTAGGAGCTGTTTCATCATATATATTTCTGTGTTTCCTCTTCCAACACTAAAATTAGTTTTCTGCAGCTTCAAGTGTGTGTCACATAACTGCTGAGATTGTGAGCTCTTGTTCTTCCCTCCTGCTTTGTCCTCTCCCCCTCTCACTCTCCTTTCTACCCCCCTCTTTTTTGTTTCTCACTTTTTTTTTTTTTTTTTTTTTTTTGGTTTTAGAGACAGGGTTTCTCGGTGTAGTTTTGGAGCCTATCCTGGATCTCGCTCTGTAGCCCAGGCTGGCCTCGAATTCACCTGCCTCTGCCTCCCTAGTGCTGGGATTAAAGGCATGCTCCACCACAGCCCGACTGTTTCTCTTTTTTAATCTCTCAAATATTTGCATATACTTGTATAACTCTGTGCTGACCTCACACAGTCTTTTAGTATTCAGCTAAATAGTTGACAAGATTTTTTTGTTATTCTATTTCTTTCTTATTCTAGTAGCTGGTGTTGTGTGCTACAGAGGTCTCCTAATACCTATTCCTACAACTCTTCCCCAAGCAATCTATTCTCTCTGCCTAGATTCCCCCTTCTTAAATCTTAACACCTCAGTTTAGTTTCTCAGTAATACAAGTCACTGGGCTCATCTGCTAATTTCTTTGTGGCTTTTGTTCTGTGATGGTTAATATCTTGAAGCCACTTTGCCTAATTCATTCCTCAATTTTGCTTTTTATGGTATGTGAACACATTTATTTCTACTGCTACATCTTCGCCAGAATGGATAGCTTTGTATATTCAGAGAAATCTTGATCCGTTATTTGTGTTTCCTTGCTTGATTGAACAAGTAGAGTTCCTGGATTATTTTTTCCCCAGTTCCCACCTAGAATACAAGGTTCTGGATCCTTTAATGGAAAATTGAGTGACAGGTCTGCCTAATCCTGGTGGTTCTATTAAAGTTTATGTAATGTGTTTTCTGAGCCCTCTCATTTGACCTAAAGACCTTTCACATGCATATGCCCTGTGCATTCTGCATATATATATACACACATATATATGTATATATATATCATAACATTAGAGAAAAAATTATATTTCAAGTTGCAAAATCATATCTTACTGAATTTTCTCATTTAGTGAAAAAGTTGCATGAGTCCTCAATACTGATTCTATTTTTATTAAATATGCTAAACCTCATATTAGAAAAACACAACATACAACTTTTCATGACTATAGCATAAAATTCTTGGATAGAAAAATATAAAACACAGTTTCAAGATAGTTAAAATGTAAACAGTTATTTCCCTTTGAACTAATAATATCTAATGTTCTTCTAAAGTACAATGAAGATTATCCAGGATATAACTCACAATAAGTCATGGGAAACGATACAGTTCTGATGTTTATTTCATTTCCCAGTAAAATCCACTTTTTGTGTGTATAAAAATTGTATTTGCAAATGGCAAAAGGAAATAAATGTATCCTAGTCTTCATGTAACAATGTGCACTTGATTCACATCTCCAGTACAGTCCGGATTGTTGCTCCATGGCAGCCTGTGTCCTTGTTATTGTGATGAGGAACTAGAGAAAAATCACATGCAAGGAACACAAACTGTGATCTATTCATTTGGAAACTTTATTCTACTTGGAGATATTCAAATGAGATTACAAATAATATGTAATTTTGTCTTGAAGTACCTTGGTAATAATAGTATTTACAAAAAATATCCTAACCCTGAGCAAGTTAAAGATTTAAAAGATAGAAGCTGTGAAATAGAATACTTTGCTCTTGCTTTCTAATCTTGAATTCCTATCTCTAATGAAATAAAATTAATGTAATGAGTGTACGCATCTCAGAGAAGTTTTCACTTCATTTCTCAAATAACTTTTAAACCTTTATCATGCATGGCTTATAGATTTCTCTTTCTACTCTTCTCCTTCCTAATAACATCCAGGCAGAAACCAATGTGTTTGGCATCTTAAGCATCCTTGATAAGTTGTTTTCATCAATATTGGGACTTTTCTAAACAATGCATAAAAAAGGAGACAAAAAACTATGTTAGCTGAAAAACTAAAAGATAAAAATGTTATGAATAGAGAAAAATAAAAGTAGATATAAATAGACTTAATAGGGAAAGATAGGCCATTTCATAAATTGAAGATATGAGTTTAGTAAATGTCATAGAAGTTTTTAATTCTTTGATAATCCTGGAACCTTATCTTGGATACTAAATGAAAGAATCCAGACAACAATTGCAAGCATAGCATACATTCTAGATTTTTCTTTATTTAAAGGGGCAACTGAACAGCTGCTTTTAATTTCTTGAATTTTTTTGTTTCACTTAAAAAAGTTATTCCCTCACTTATTTCCACACTGTATTATAATATTCCATCTTTTTCTGTAAAATCTGACATAACACTGTCTTCTGGAATTGTCTCTTTCAACTTTGGATATCAATCATACCTATTCATGATACTTTGTATAATGCTTCTAGCTATTACTTTATTAAATGTGTTAATCAATTCCAAGAAATTTTGTTATATTTATTTCTTGAGACCCCAATCTCAAATTTTTCAGGCATTTTACCTAAATGCCTCTCACAAACTAGGAACACATGGGTGTTTTGGAATATTAGTTGAAGATGTGTTACATTTTTTATGCTGTGGAACATTTGTTTAATGATGCAAAGATGTGTTGCATTGATTTATGCTGCATTAGTTTAACTCTGTGAAGCTGTGTTACATTGCCTGTCTAAAGCACCTGATTGGTCTAACAAAAAGCTGAATGGTCAATAGCTAGGCAGGGGAGGGATAGACAGGACTGCCAGGCAGGCAATAAATGGGAGGAGAAAAAGAGAAGAGGGAGGAATAAGAAAAGAAGGAGAGGAGGATGCTGGAGGCCAGTCACCCAGCCACACAATCAGACATGGAATAAGAAAGAATGAAAAGACATGCAGAAATAGAGAAAGGAAAAAGCTCAGAGGCATAGGTAGACGGGATAATTTAAGTTAAGAAAAACTGACTTTTTGGAGCACATTCCCTAGAGTGGTAGACCATGCTCAGCTTTGACACAGGAGAGAGGGGCTTGGTCCTGCCTCAACTTAGTATGCCAGACTTTGTTGATTCCTCCAGGGAGGCCTTATCCTCTCTGAGGAGTGGATAAGGGGGATTGAGATGGGGAAGGTAGGGGGTGGTAGAAGGGGCAGAAGGGGGAACTTGGATTGGTACGTAAAAATGAAAGAAAAACTTAAAAAAAAAGAAGTTAAAAAGGAAGAAAAAAAATAAAAAAGAAAAGCAGGCTAAAAGTAAGCCAAGCTAAGGCCAGGCATTCATAAGAAAGACTAAGTCTCCGTGGGATTATTTCTCCTTGTGATTATTTCTTCATGTGATTATTTCTCCGTGTGATTATTTGAGAGCAGGGTGGTAGGCCCCCCAAAGAGTAAAGAATAATAAAAACAACGAATTTCATATGGGTGTTTCTGATTTAAATCAGACACATGTTTCATTAGCAGTAGATCTGAAAGCTCTTTGGCTTTTCCTTTTCCTTTCTGCTGCTGCTAAATGTGCCGCCCTATCCCATTCTTTGCAAGGGAAGAATGCTTCCTATTTCAAATGTGCAAACTGCTTACCCACTTTCTCAAAAGAATCATTTTTTTTCCATCCCATCTGCTTCACAAACAGAGTGATACCTTCTTTGAACAGGAGTGAACATTTACCATCTTCTCACTTTCCAAAGCTCTGCATCAATTCCATCACAATTTGTCCTAAATTTTGCTTTCTTACCTTTCATCTAAACTGTATGATATGCACTTTGTACTCCTGTCTATAAACTGTTTGAGATTCTGTCATCTTGTAAATAAATCTTAATCATTTTCAATTTCAACTTATTTTCTCTTCTGGTACTCCTTCCTTAACTAATTTTAAATCCATTTGGACTGAGGGAAAATATACCTTTCAAGAATAGTAAAGGACCATGTGGGGAAGTGGTTTGATGGGAAGGGTTATTTGATAAAGATAGCATAAAAAAGCAACTTCTATAGTTAAAAACCAAGCTTAATTTCATGCTGATGAAAATCATTTAGCCTACTTGTATATTTTTACATCAAACTGTTTTTAACAAATACTCTGTCAACTCTGTCAACTGTTCTTTGCATTAATTCATTACATATTTTGACATTGTAGCATAAGGATAAATGGCATAAAAACATTGGAAAATAAATAACTGAATTTTGTAGAGTTACCTACAGAAAAATGGAAACAATTTAAAGTATTTATTTCTAAGTATACCGATGTTAGAAATCTCTGAGAGTAAATCTGGACAAGTTAATGTATGTCCTGTTTACAAGCCCTGTGTTTTGTATGCTGTGCACAACTGTAGAAATACAAGTAGAGTGGGCTGATCTAGTGAAGTAAATAGATGGAAGCTATGTTATGTGACACACAGTTAAGTACTGAAGTATTGTATGAAACTGAATTTAAGTGTCACTGCGATAAATTTAATCTGATTCCCTTCCTCCTCTTCTGTCCTCAACTGAGGTACATGGTCACGCGTTGATAATTGGTGTCTTTTAATAAGTCATGCCTGTGAAATATATCATTTGGTGATTTTGCAATTGTGTGAACATTACCAAGTGTATTTAGATATACAGAAACACCAGGGAAACTTGTTGATGTTGGTTATGATTTTAATGATCATCATCAGTTGTGGTTTTCTTTTCTGTTTGTTTGTTTTTTAATTTTTTCCTCTACCAAACATCTTTGGTTGCTTCAGAACTATAGTTACTCAAGGGTGGAAGAAATGTATTTACTGGAAACATTCTGTGTGCCTGGCAGTTTTCCTGAGTATTTTTTTAAATCTAATTTAGCCTGGAAAAAAAAATGAAGGTAGATTTTATGTTAGGTAAATATAAAACGTAAAATATGTACAGATGGCTTTTTGCTTATTTGTTTTACAATATCCAGATGTTCATTATAAAAGGGGGTAAAACAGAAAAGGGAATGAGAAGCCTTGGTAACTAGCAGTGCTGAATTTGTGGTACGAGTTACCTTAAACATTAAAACAGTGAAGGCCAAATTTATCTTACCTTATCTAATTATTTGGAAGTTTTAAATGTGGTTTCACATTGCATTCATCTAATCTGGGGTCCTCCAAAGGGAAATATGTTCAGCAATTCATGGCTAGCTAGCCAGGAATATTTATGTAGGATAGGCTAATGTACTTCTGATAGTGAGTCAAGTGAGAACGGCGGACAGGCATAACAACATTGAACAATAATTCCCTAGGAAAATGAAATTGATAAATATGGTTGACATGGCTTTTGATACCATAATGTTAAGGGGAGAAAGAAAATAAAAGTTCTTGGGAGCAGTTGTCAGGCTGCTGATGAGGGTAAAATTTTTTTTGTTCTCTTCATGGCTTTCAGCAACTGATTTCCACAGAACAGTTTTTTCCTCTGAGACTTATGTAATTCCTCAATGTCTGCGTGAAGCTTCTTCCTCCCTTTGTATTCCCCTGTTCATTGTGTTTCACCGTGCTGAAACCTGTGCCACTGTTGCTGTGTCTTATTCAAGCTACTGTCAACAAGCTTTTATCACATCAGACTTTGTGAAAAGCACTCCTGTCCATGTTGCTAAAAATAAAGGAATCAAACAAAGCACCACACTAGGCTATGACTCAGGAAAGCAGTTTGAGATTCAGTGACCAAAGGGCAAAAGGATCAGATGGCGACCATAAAAGTTCTAGCTGAGTTGGGCGGGCGGTGGTGACACATGCCTTTAATCCCAGCATGGGAGGCAGAGGCAGGAGGATCTCTGTGAGTTCGCGGCCAGCCTGGTCTACAGAGCGAGATCCAGGAAAGGCACAAAGCTACACAGAGAAACCCTGTCTCAAAACAAAAACAAAAACAAAAACAAAAACAAAGAACAAACAAAAAGTTCTAGCTGATGGTTTCTGACTTTTCATTGTATTTATGAGTTTCATGTAACTGAGGTGACCACCTTTGTGGTATGAGCATAGGAATCATAGTAGCTGCATATATATTGTTGTTCACTTATAAACCACTTATATCTGAAATTCCTTTAGGTAATTTCTGATGATATTTACTGTACAATAAGATAAAATGAATTTATTTAATATTGTCTGTTATTTAATAGGGCTAGAGGGTAGCCTCAAGCATTAAAACATACATTCATAATTAAATGGCAAGTGATTTCAATCATAATATCATTTTAGTAAGTTTTTTACTGTTTTACCTTATGACTTTTGCTAATTCAGAGATCACAAAGTCAAAGTATAATTATGCTGAATATGTCTGTTTCTGCATATAAGTTTTTCTTCTATAGGCTAACATTGTCTATTTACATTAAAATTTAGATGTAAAATCAGGGCCAGTAGTTGACATATTTACAAATGATTGACAGCTAATTGTATAAAGTAGTATATGATATTGTAGACTGCCCTTTCTTTGTACTAACATTCCTGCAGCTTTTTTAAACACCACAGTATTTGAGGAAATTTGCAAAAAGACATTTCCTGGGTAAAATATTTAGCACAGAAAACTAGTGTGTGTGTGTGTGTGTGTGTGTGTGTGTGTGTGTGTGTGTGTGTGTATGTGCTGTGTATTTGTTACTTAAAGAAACCATCTTCAGCTTTGGAACCCATTTGGAGAAGGTGAGTGTGTACGTATGTCCCAGCTAAAACCTTAGGACACTAACTGAAGTCACCTATATTAATTAAAAAATGATTTATTTCTAAGTGTAGTTGTTTACATATGTGTGTCCGTCTGTGAGCATCTGATGTTAGTGCAGGTTCTCACAGAGGCAAGAAGAGGGTAGAGAACACCCTTGAGCAGGAATTGACACATTTGCGAACATTATGTGTGTGTAAAACTGAGTTCAGTTCTTTTTCAAGAACAGTAGCTGTTCTTAATTACTGAGACACCTGTCCAGCCTCTAAATGAATAAATTAAAAAAAATAAGCCAATAAGTGTATTTGGCATAGTTTTTGTTAAAATAATCTTAAGGGGAGAATGAGAAAATTGAAATTCTTCATATTTATCATTCCTAGCAAAGAAGGCTTTGGGACAATGCATGATCTATCACCAACTGATATGCTCTGGACATCTAAGTCTAAGATTTTGATAGAGTATTCAGTCAAAACTGCAGTGTTTGGGTTTCACAAGTCAGTTGTTTATTTTTGCTGTATAATAGATGTGTGAAGAACTCTTCTCAGCAACAGTGATTTGTGGGTAATATGGTTTTGAAAATTTGTATCAAGAATTTGTACCAATGTGAATAATTCCAGGATTATTATTTATTATGAAATAATTCTATGTCTTTTTCTTGACCTTGCAAAGGAATTGTGCATTAACTTTTAGCACCGTTAGCCAAATCTCCTCAAGAAGCAGAGCCCAACTTTGTCCTATCTTTCTTGGACCATATCCACTCCATTTATCTTTGGATCCCCTTTTACCCCTACTGCCATCTCCGTCTCCACAGGCCTCTCTCCTGTTTTCACGTCTCAACACGTGTGTTTAATTAAGGTTGTCTGCATAAGCATGAGTGGTCAGTTATATACTAAAATGAGGACGACTAGTAACTAAACACTTCCTCTTCCTCAGCAACCATTAACTATTAAATATGACTCCTTAGGGAGCAGTGGGAGCACATCGTGTCCTCCCATAACCATGTGGATCATTGTGCAGGAGTTTCACAGATGACCACAGATATTATGTCAAGTAGCCTTAGCTTATACTGTACTATAAATCTCCTTAGGCTTACAAAGACTAGGCACATTGCATAAAAACACAAACTTCACTCCTAAAATGATGTTTATAAAGAAAAAAATATGCAAAATTATTCCCAGGCATATGTTTAACTCCCTGTGTCCATATCAAACATTGTTTTGCCATATTCTCCCTCATTTTAATGGGCTTTTCTTTTTCATACCAACTCTACTGTCTTAATGACACTTTAATTTGTCTTTGTGCTTTTAAATGGATTGATTATATACTTCTTAGTATATAGTTTTCTATATTAACTGTAGGTTAAATTATCTGAAAATGAATATGTAATGATAATTTTTTTGTTATTTACATATTGGATAATTATTCCAATTAATATTCTCAATCACACTCATTATTATTATCTTCATAATGTGAAATTCAGAAATGAAGATCCTTAAAACACTTTGTATAACAATTTGTAAAAGAACAAAGAAGATGAAAAGTTGAAACATTATGACAAGTGAAAAAATGATTACCAATATGACTACGAGTCAGATAAAGTCAGTAAGTGGTTGTCTTGGTGAAGATCTCAAACTAATCACCATTTAACTTATAAAAGGTGGTAAAAGGCACACAATTAGAAATTATAACAGCTTAATGAAGATTCAGCATCCAGAAAGGTGAAGAAGCATTAATAAAACTAGACTAAGGGTGGTCATGAAATCCATGAAAAGAGAGCCGATAAGAAAGGTGAAATACGGACAAAGGCTCTATGATGACAGCTAGGTTATTTGCTAGACCAGTCACCAGAGTAGACCAGTCCAGGCAGCCTCTGGACCACTGCCAGCAGACCAAGGTGGGGTCATCCTTGTGGATTCCTGAGAGCCTCCCCAGCACCACGCCTCTTCCTATTCCCATGATGTCCTCATCTATCATGGTATCTTCCTCCCTGCCCTCCCACACTGTCCCTGTTCTAGCTCGACCCTCCAATTTCCCTATGTTCTCATCTCCCACTCCTCGTCCTCTGCCACCCCTCCACACCCAGTCCCCTCATGTAGATCTTATCCACTTCTCCTTCACAAGATGATCCATGTGTCCCTCACAGATGCAGAGATCCACAGCCAGACATCAGGCTGAGCTCCGGGAATCTAATTGATGAGAGAGAGGAGGAATTCTGCAGGCAAGGGATGTTGAGATCATGATGGGAGGACATGCAGAGATGACTGTCCACACTAGTGGAAGCCCATGAACAGTGGACTGGTGGCTGTGGATCCCCCATGGGACTGGACTAGGCCCTTTGGATATGGAAGACAGTTGTTTGGCTAAAACTGTTTGTGGGTTGCCCAGGCAGGGGGATTGGGATCTGTTCCTGGTCTATGGGCAGGCTTCTGGGAATCCAGTGCCTGTGGTGTGATGCCTTGCACAGCTTTGGTGCAGTGGGAAGGGGCTTGGACCTGTCTAGCCTCAGTGTGCCAGGCTCTGCTGACTTCCCATGGGAGACCTTGATTTGGGGGAGGTGGGGATGTGGGATGGCTTGGGAGAGAGGGCTGGGGGTCGGGAGGATGGAGGATGGGGGAATCTGTGGGTGGTATGCGGAGTGAGTAGAAAATTTTTTAATCAAGAAAAATGAAAAAAAAAAAAGAAAGGTGAAATATGAATGAGGAATTTGCATGGCTGTTCCATCCATCCCTGTCATTGCAGTGTTCTAGAAAGTGTGTTATATTCCCTGGGTTAAGCCAGTAAAACGTTTGACCATTAAAGAGATTAATTTTCATTGACAAGGACATAGGGCATGAGACACAAACATTACATTGGAAGTGAAATTGGTAATTTTTACTCAAAAGAGACAGTCTTTGTGAACATAAGGCAGTTTCTATTACACTGTCTTGAAGATATATGCAAATTCAACTCTCACATAATACCGCATATGCCTTTAAAAGTAAAAATGCTAACTTACAAAGAAATCATTTAATAAGAGTACAAGTGTCATGGCAACAGGGTATAAATTACAATTCTTTGTAGCAATTAGCTAAATGATTGTCTGCTGCAGTCCTGCCACGGCCAGAGTTCAGGTCCTGAGACAGGGAGGGGGCGTTGGTGCAAAGAAATGACTTGTCTGACCACCAGATGTGTTTCACACCAGTGGCCGGCTCTGAGTAGCTCCAGCCGTCTTTATTTATACATCAAAAACAAGTGTGTTTTTCCATACTAACAGATGTTTTTTCTATCCTCCAAAGTTAATCTAGGCAAAAACAAATATGTCAAATATATATATATATATGTGTGTGTGTGTGTGTGTGTGTGTGTGTGTGTGTATTTTCCTGCAACTTTTGCATCAAAACATCTTTTTTTTTCTTTTCTTTTTTCTTTTTTTTTTTTTTTTTTTTTGGTTTTTCAAGACAGGGTTTCTCTGTGTAGCTTTGCACCTTTCCTGGAACTCGCTTTGGAGACCAAGCTGGCCTCGAACTCACAGAGATCCGCCTGGCTCTGCCTCCCGAGTGCTGGGATTAAAGGCGTGCGCCACCACCGCCCGGCACATCAAAACATCTTTAAACCAAAAACAATACTTATCGTTTTGCTAGCTTGGCCAAATATTGAGCCAGATACATTCTGCCTTTACAACACTAAAAGGTAATAAACATAGGCACATACAACAGCATTATCATTTAAAACTTAACAAAGCATATTTACAGAAATAGGGGTAATCTGCCTCTGATCCTGTCAGCACTGAATCAGGACAGCTCCCAGGGTCTGGAGTGACAGCTGGTATCCCCAGACAATGAACTTGAGAAGCATCATCTCTCAAAGAATTTTAAGGGGAAATATTAAATAAAAATGGGGTTTCCAGGGATGATCACATCTGTCCTATGCGTGACTGACAACATGACACTAAAAACCACCATGAGAGTCATCAATATTATGAGAGAGCAGAGAGTGTGCAGGCTATGAGGTTCCGGTAGCATTCTGCACTGTCCCGAAGTCCATTGGTCCTTGCCAAATGAGACTGTCACCTTGGGCTTCACCTCATCAGGAGACCTGTTGAACAAGCACTCATATAATGGTCTGAAACTAGGCTGCACTGATCCTAACAATTGTCTTTTTGTTCCTTTTATAAATTATCTTTTAATTATCAGTTAGATTATAACTTCATTAGAATTCTTTAATTTTTTGTACCATATATAAAAAGTATCAATTATTATCTGTAAGTTCAAGATGTATAATTTTGTCAGTTATATGAGAATTATTTTGGTTGCTCTCATGGTAGGCAATACCTCATTTCCAAAGAGCTCAAATAAGTAATATATAACAATCATATGCTTAGTTTGAATAAAGTCTGCAGTATTCTGGTGATTTTGTTCAACTTCTTTATTAACTAAAACGTTTATGATCTTTCTACAAGAATACACAGTAAGGTAACAGAAGAGAGTGTTGCAGAAGAGGTGCTTTAAGAGAGCAAAATGTTCCTGACAAGAATTCCAAGATACTTACTTACATTGTCACATACTATGTGCCTAGTTAGACAGCTACATAAATATCAATAATAAGGATAAAGCATTTGCATCCGGAGTGTACAATGCAAAAGACAACATCAGCTGGTTGAACGCAAGTTAGAATAAAACTGACTTGAAATAGGGTGGCACCATTTAGTCATTGCCACTCTGACAAAGAACCTGCAGAGTATAAAATAATATTTTTCTTAAATTAGCTCAATGGAATCCTTAGTTTAGAGACTATCTCTGTTTTCTCTGTGCCTATCATAAAATAAAACATGTAAAGTACACAGTAAATTTATCATGATACAAAAGCATATCCAAAGAATTAGGGTATAACTATAGACTTGATAAGTTTGGGATAAAACAATTTAAGTCAAACTGACCAATTTATATTCTATATGACCAAGTCCTGAGAAGACAAGGTACCTAAGGTAAGAAGGTGGTTACTATGAGTTACAGGGATTTAAATCTCCTACCAATGCTCACTCTCAAACAGCTGCCTCTGATGGCATTCGGAACATACCAATTGAGTATGCATGATCTAGGACTCACCAGCTCTATATCTGACAATACATAATCAGCCAATGAATTCCTTTTACAATGACTTATTTTTCTACTCAGTATCCATATCTTAAATATAATTGGCCCTTCAACCATATTAAAAAAGGCAAGATTCCATAAGATATTCACAAGGCCCTGGCTTACCAAGTATGTGAATCAGTGTAGGACTTTAAGTCCAATTCAACATGCCCTCACAGAAGCTGAGCAAGTGCTCTACCACTGAGATATATCACCAACCATGCCTATCATTTTTATTCTGAAGATTAATCTGTGGCTGGCTTTTCCTAGATTCTGATTTTCATGTCCAAATTCTACAAGGCTGCAGTCCTACTTCCTTTAGTCTCTACTCAGATATCACTATCTTTAAATGAACTTTTGACTAGCCCATTTACCTAAATCATTTTTCTTATACTGCTCTTTCTCCTCTATGAAACTTTAAGATTATTACTATTTTTTAACTACATTACATTTTATTGTACCAGTAAACTCTGTTTTCCTTCTGGTCTTCTCTGCTGGATCACACATTTTATAAGCTCAAGAATCAGAAACTGTTTCTTTCTCATTCATTATTCAATACGAAAGGACGTTATAAAGCCAGTCAACAAATCAAAGAGACAAAAGCCTCCGACTTCTTTAGCTGAGTAATGAGGAAGGAGGGTGGGTAGATTTAGTGTGTATACAGATAGGAACTTGAGCTGCTCTTAACTGAGGGGCTGTGTTGTATCTGCACCCTAATTAAATAATGAAATCCTCCTTTACACCCATTCTGTTTTATGTGGCACTGACATATATTTTAAGTTCCTCCAACTTAAAAGTTTTACACACCTAGGAGGCAACTTAGCTCCTGAGCAGATTCAGGTTATTTGTGGTGACAGTCAGCCTCTCTAATTCCATCCACTCTATTACCAGCCCTTGAGTTGAGCATACATTGTCTTTTACCAGAATCAATATCTTATCTATCCTGCTCTCTGAAATGAGCTTTCATTACCCAGGTAGTCTGAGATAGATGACTTGCAGTTTTTATTACCTTTAGTACAGCCTGCTAGGATATATTGGGAATTTTGTATAACAGGTATAGCATAAATCAGGCTGGGTCACCTTCAGATTAAAAAATCAATAGGGAAGAAAATAACAGTTGAGTACTTCTGAGTGTTAGCTCTCATTATCAAGCAGCATAGTATATAACAAGTGACAAAACCAAATACACAGCAAACACCTGAAAGCCAAAGCTTTGTGGACAATCTAGGATCTATAGTATTAGAATATAGGTTGAGTATATTTGGTTGTAATGTGCACTTTATAGCATTTTGTAGTTTTGAAGTTTGTATAGAATTCTTAATGACCAAATGCTGGGCAAAATGACAGACATATGGCTGTTTATATCTATAATTTTAAAGTTAGAAAAAAACAGTCACAGTCAGGCACGTCTTTAATCCCAGCACTCAGGAGGCAGAGACAGGTGGATCTCTGAGTTCAAGTCCAGCCTGGTCTACAGAGTGAGTTTTAGGACAGACAGGGCTACATGGAAAAACCCTGTCTTGAAAACCTATCTCAAATGAACCAGGAACTGTTTTAATAGTTATTCACAAAATAAATTGCCTCAAGCTTTCACTTGTCAGACTACTACTTCCTTCCCTAAAATACTCAAACAGAGCCAAGAGAGGTGTGGAGAACAGGTCATTAGTAAATTATGTCCATCACACTGAGAAATGCTTGTTTTCAATGACATTTTCTTTCTAGTAATTCTTTATTTGATGAATAGGAACTTCCCGAAGAAATGAGTTGAAAATTATTGCTTTCTCCATTGGAAATGGTGTTGATGCTGTTATACAATATTGATAAAGAAAGACTGCACTTACATTGCACATAGGAAAATACAAATATTTTATCAAGAATAGCAGAGAATCTATAGGTTCTTTACATCCATAGCATTTGTCATTATTTGCTTTTATTTTATCATTACTGTTCGTACTGCAGTAAAAATAAATCTCAAAGCAGTTTTAATTTGCACTTATTTTCCTGGTGCTTAAGGATGTCAACCTTTAAATGAATACTTCAGCCATTTGTGTTTCATTTTTGAGTATTTTCTATTTAGCTCCATGTTAATTTTTAATTCGTTTGTTTGTTTTTTGATATTTAGTTGTTTGAGTTCTTTGTATATTATACATATTAACTCTCTGCCAGATGTAGAGTGGGTGAGGTATTTTTCTTGTTCTTTTGACTGCCCCTGCATTTGAATGACAGTGTGTATTACCATACAAACTTCTGCAGAATTTTCTGAGCCCTCTTTGGCAGATCTAGTCATTGTTTCTACCATGAGTCTAGCCTTCTAAAGTCAGAGATGAACATGAATCTGAGAAGAGAACAGAATGAATTTATAAAACATGTCAATCACTATGAAAAATCCACAATATTAAATTGGTAAAATGTGAACTGGTCCAATAGTCATCCTTATTGGTTTTGGTTGTTACCTTGGATTTGATTTTATGTTTCTTGCCTCAAACCTTTATCTGTACCAATATCAAAGATCTATAACATACAAAAATTAACACCAGAGCATGGTACATAAAATACCAATTGGTCTGGTGCCAAATATTAAAATATGAATATTCTTTCCATTATATTATGTCTATATACAGATTGTACTATTATTTGTATATGTAGCAAATATTTGTGGATGTACAATATATATTTGAAATTTATTGGTGTATGTATGGGTAGTCATGTGTGTGTTTTTACTCATTGCATACAGGTATGGTTGTAGATTGTATGAGAGCATGTATATGTATGAGTGTGTGTGTCCAACAACAGTCTCTGATGTCAGTCCTAGAGAATACCAACTTTATTTTGATACAACATTTCTCATTGTCAGGAAGCTAGCTACATTAGCTTAGAAAGACTGGACAGCAAGCACCATCAATCTGCCTTTTTTTCTGCCACCTTCTACCCATTCCCTGCAATCCTCTCTTAAGATTACAAGCCTATGCTACCATACTCAGATATTTTATATGCATTGTCTTGGACTGAACTCATTCCCTCATTACAAGGCAAATGTTTTAATCAATTGAGCCATTTTACAATTCTTTAGTCTATATTGTGATAATGTCAGTGGAAAAATAGGCATATGATGGCTTTCAGCTGTGATCTTTCCACTTGGGGGCAGAGGCAGGTAGATTGTCACAAGTTTGTAGCCTGCCTAGAGTACATAATGATTTCCAAGGTAGTGTAGGCCAAGGACCATGATCTTGCTTTCTTGACAAAAACTGAAAAAAAAAGGAAAGATGGATAAAAGGAAATATATGTGATTATATACATATGTATTCATATATTTACATGTACACACTTTTGCTCTTTTATCTTATAAACCTAAATTCATCCCCGAAATTATAGTCTCTGATAAGTCCTTGGCAAACAAACTTGGTTAAGTGTAATTGATAACCTGGAGGACTCTTTAGTCCATACCATAGATAACTATTAGCATTCATAATAAATTTGTGGTTACAGAATAATGGACAATAATAGTATGGAAAGGTAAATCAAAGAATGCTAGAGGGTAAAATAAAGACTAATTAGTATTGATTCTACAATTCAAATCTTTTTTTTAAGTGAAGAGAATGTAGAAACAAGAGATATTGGGAGTCATTGCAGGGCCATTTTGCTGTTTTTGCTCTTGCTGGAGCTAGTATGGGATCTACAAAAGGTGAATATGAATGGCTATTTACAATGAGGTTGCAATAGGCCATTGAGGTGGCTTCACTGAGTTTGGATTTTAATGCAGAGTCTATGTGGTACCACTTGAAGCTTTTAGGCTGGATAGTTGCAGAATCCAATCTATACTTTAGGAACATTTGTCTGATGGTCGTGTTGATAATGCATTAAAAAGATAGGAGATTAAGTGTTTCTGTTCTCTTGAGATGATATTGACAGGATATTGTGGACAAAAAGCTTCCCTTTTAATGGCTTTAAAAGCTAGAAACACAAAACATGTGCAGGAAAAATTGGTACAGAAAAGACCTACAATAACATCCAGTTTTTATATAGTCAACTAGCTTGGATAGTTTTAATTTTTTTCTCAACAGAGAGAATCTCCTTGAAGTAATAGATTACATTTTAGCCATGTTCTTATTTACTGCTTTAGAAGAATTCCTAACTATAGGGTAATTTGTAACAAGTTTGATGTAAGGGGTTTGCAAAAATTTCAAGAATGTTTATGGTAGTCAATTTATGAGAGCATGGCACTTTCTTTTCTTTTGTTCAGGAGCCAAAATTGACAAAAGAAAGGTTAAGCTAGACCAAGAAAGTTATGGAAATGTATGGTGATATGATACATTAAAAAAACTTTAAATACTTTTAAATATCTGGAATAAAGCACATTTAGTAGAGGGAGGAAGAGAGAGAGAGAGAGAGAGAGAGAGAGAGAGAGAGAGAGAGAGAGAGAGAGAGAGAGAGAGAGAGACGTTGCTATGCTACAATAGTAAACATAACAAAAATACGAACACTTAAATTTGAGTCAGTGAAAAGAGTAACATAGCTGCTGAGAAAATGGTTAATTGTAGCTGGAGAGCTTCTCTCCAGGTCCCACCAAGCCCCACCAGTCCCTTAGCCCACATCCTTTTGGTAACAGTTAATGTTATATATCACAATGAATTCCAGACACTGAAAAAGATATAAGAAAACTTGAAGAGAAACCCCGGCTGCTAGACCATGCACAGCAATCCCACCATAATTAAAACTTAATGCAAAACTTTAACAACGGCAAACACTCAGCTCTATACATTTTTCTTTTATTTGTTTGAAAGCTACATATTCCAGGAGGTTGGTATGTGTGCAGGCATGTGCAAGTGCATGTTCATGTGCAGTGTGTGGGTGTGTATGTGTGTGTGTGTGTGTGTGTGTGTGTGTGTGTGTGTGTGTGTGTGTGATTAATTTTTGGTAAGATACTTACAGAAGAATTCCATACAACTTTAATAAGTGTTGATAGACCTCTCACTTTTGGACAGTGATGATATGCCTATGGATATTTTCTCATTAAATATCAAAATTAAGGACTATTGAGTTATTTATGTTAAAGTATTTCCTAAACTTGTTCCTTTCCTTATAGTCATATTACACATTTTCATATTTTTCTGAAATAGAGGTATGAACTGTAGATTCAAACACAAACTATTTTAAACCTCCTCCTGTAATTTGCTTTGTAATGATATGTTAAACATCATTCTCAGTGATTTAAAGAAAAGGTGTCTAATGAGGAAATTTGTCCTCAGTTGTCCAGTTTATACAGGTGGATTGTAGTAGCAACTTTGTTCTGTAACTTGGAAATAGTTTTCTGTAACTCAGTGAAACTGAAATAACGAGTTTTTATTTCGAAATTCTAACATATCCAGATCTGAGGTTATTGGTCTGACTTAATGAAATAATCTTGTTTCCCCATCATTCTGCAAATCTCAACAATAGAAGATGAATGTCTGCTAGCCTTTCCCATAGAATATTAGTCAACTTCATGATGCTGAAACCCAAGAAACTTTCTTCATCTGACAAGGGTTTCATAAAATACATTTTCAACATAGCTAAGTCCTCAGGTTGTTATGGGATTACATCACTTTAGTCAGAATGTCTGATAAAATGTGACCTGGGATAATGCTTGTAAATTAAGCAGAGGAGTAGATGAAAATATCTAGCCGTCATAGTTTTTGAAATGCATTGGTGGCATCATAAATACACATTATACACATTTCCAGCCTTAAGAGCTATGATTGAAGAGATGACTAATAGTGTTATTCATTATTGATGTATGCTTCAGTGAATCATACTTTAGAGAAATGGAATTAATAAGACACAAGTTTCTAATAATATTCAAATATAATAACAAAATGAATTAGAAGATTCTGTCATTGTTTACTTGAGTTTTTGGTGGGGGAAGGCGGATAGCGAGGGGGAAGGAAGGAGGGAATAGAGGGCACTAGAGAAATGATTAAGGACTGCAGTCCTCTTTTCTCTCTTGCTTCCTTCTCTTCCTCATGTCTCTTGCTTCTTTTCTTTCTTAACTCCATGCTTCTTTTTCTTTTATAGTTTTTTTTTTAAATCAAATCTGGATACTGAAAGGTAAATGGCATTGGAATGATGATAGTCATCATGGGATGTGACTAGAACTAGAGTCTTTGGGGATTATTTTCATACCTCAACATCTATTTCCCCTTTGTTTTTCCTAGCATGTCCACAAACATTGGTTTACAATATTTACTTCGAAATTGCACATTGTATTTTAAATGAAGTACACTAAGAAGCAATATACATGATGTACATATATGGTGATGAGTGCATATAGCGCCAGTAGAGATAGAACCTCATTTTCCGGAAGCTTTGGAACTATTACAGGATTGTAAAAACTGAAAAAAAAATGATGTAGTAAAAGGAAGTATCATACTATGCCGGGCCCTATATCTTTCTGATGATAAGGAAGAAGCTCCATTAGGGAAAGGTCATGGGCATTCTGATCTACTATGCTATTTGCATAAACTGAGATGCTCAATTGGCATGACATTGGAGGGAGTTAGAACAAGGAAGGAATATAGTATGGGGATCAGAAAGTTAGTATAGGTCAAAGATCAAATCTTCTAAAATTATCGTTTTTAGTATAGCAGAGACTCCTCTTTTCTGTGGGAATTTCTTGCTTGTGGGTCCATTCCAGAAGAAAGAATAGAGGGGGCAGTGACATCTGGCCAATATGTATTGAGTAAAGCAAACACATGTTGATGTACAGGGAGAAACCTCCTGGCTAACAGCTATTATGGAAATATTATCTTTAATATTAAGTTTGTTTAATTTGTTACCCAACTAAATGAGAAATCCAGACCTGACACTGTAGGACAGTAGAAAAGAAATAAGTAGCAACAACAATAAAAAAAGATAAATGAAATTACACACTTATCACTACCACTGTGAAGATTTTTTGCCAATAAGTATTTCTGTTCTGCCTGAGGGCATTCACAGAGCAAACACAAATGAGGAAAAATGGTGAAAAGAAGGGGTTAAATTCAGGCATTCTGTTCTTAGCTGCAGGAACTGCTGGTGAGACCATGCAAGTCTAAGCTGTGGCTTTCATCTTGTAATTTAGGTTGTTAATTGTATTTGACAAAATTCCAGCTTATGCAACTGTTCAATGGAAATGAAAAAAATGATAATACAAACTTCCATGAGATAAGGCAATTCTCATCTTCTCTTTAAAGTGAACTGTCATGCTTTGAAATAGCAGTTTGTGAACATTTATTTAGAAATTATATGAGAAGAGCTAAGGATTGTATTCATCCCTTCTGTATTGCTTTATTTTAGCAGCCTAATTTGCTAACTTAGCCATTGCCCCATATATTTTTTCATTGGCAAATAATTATTATTCAATTAATTTTTCTCATTTATCTTTCCATATAAACTCTGGTATTTGTATTTCAATCAATGTTCACAAGACTTTATCATACTTTTGTGGTCCATTAAATTTTTTCTGGAAAAGGTTTTCCTCGTGTTGAGCTCCATTGAAATTTATTTTTCTTGACAGGTGCTGATATATCCTATCTGTGTCACTGACTAGACTGCACCTTGAATGTTATTTCTACTAGGTTATAGACAGTTGCATTCCATTGGAAAACTTTGTAGATTATTGTATTTCCATTTTTATTAAACATTTTTTTTATTTAACATTATACACACATGTTTGTCAACCTGTACCACTTTCCTACCCCTCCAATTTCTCCCCTGCCACGGTACACTTTTCCATCTTAACTTCACAAGCTCTCTCTTTCTTTTCTTTGAATTTAGTGACTACTGAGTTCATTTAGTGCTGCCTCTTTCTGCATTGGTGTGGGGACAATCCTTTAATGCATTTAGTGAGCAACCATTCAATTTAGAGTGTGATAGTTAGACCTAAATCCATTGCACATATGCACAACTCATGTGTGAGCCAAAAACTTTCTTCTTGCTCCTTATCCAGATTCTTCTGTTCTCTGGTTTCCTGTACTTGCAAGAAATCCTTGTTTCTGACCCTACAGCTAAAATATGGTGAGTGATAAAGTCTCTCTTTTGATAACGATTTATGCCACCCAGGGGCTGTACATGTCCTCAGTTTTTAGGTAGAATATGCTGTGGTTAATAATTAACCCTGTGCCCCTGGACCAGTCCCTACAGTTTTTAAAGCAATTATGTTATTTTTTTTCCTGCAAGTTAAACATTATTCTACTCCTAAAAAATAAGATTAGTAAGTTCTTGGCTGACATCTGGATGCTGTTCAAAGGGCACAAGTTGTTATGGGTTCTAAAGAAAGAATGATCCTTGATTAGGTATTGAGACAAAGGTTAGTATTTTTTTCCTCCTTCCTGTAATAAATTACTGTTAGAGTTTGTTTAGAATTTAAATATTGAGTTAAAGGCGAATCTAAGGGTAACGACCATACAAGAGGCAATTTTTCAAATCCACGCTGCTCAAAATATTTGGTATAAAATAAAATGGTTTAGCAGTTTTCACTATTACAGAGAATAGTAACAGAGGTTTCCTGGACAAAATGCAAAACACATGATCAAACAGGTCTCAATTCCTCTGTTCAAATGGAAGGAATTTCATCTCATAATTTGAAGTATTTTATTGTACCTGCTGTGCCAAAATCTTGATGTGACATGCTTGGGGCTGAGAGAGGAAAGCAAAGGACCTATGTAATGAAAGATGGGGTATTCATACCATGGCCTTTCCCTAAAGGCTCATGGATCTTTGTGGAAGAAAGGGCACAAAGACAGAGGTGCTGGGTAACTTCAAAGAATCCGTATTTTCCAGACGCCTCAGGGTAGATGTACATATGAATTCATAGAGACTGAACATCATACACAAGGCTTGCATGAGCTCCAGCCAGGAAAAATCCCAGCATGAAGGGGAGAATGGAATAGGGAAGAGATTTCAATGAAACACAGAACATACATGTATGAAATTCTTAAATAATAAAAAGATTAAAAAAAACCAAAGATGAGTATTATTTCTCCAGAAGATTGCCTACGGCTCCCCAGAATCCTAGGATAGCAGCTCTTGCAGAGAATACCTTAAATTTATGAAACAAAAGCAAAAGATTTAGAGAAACTGCGACATATTGAATTTTTATTTTTCCCTTTGTGTCCCTTACATTATAGATTTTTCAGATGTATTATAGTCCCCCCCAAGTCTATTTAGACAGTCTGCCAAAACTCTGCCTTTTTATTTTGCCCCAATGTCATCCAACAAGAACACTTGCTGGTTGATTAGAGATAAAGAGAGTATAGTCTGCCATTTTGACACCTCAGTCTTAATCAAATATTATATTCTGTCCTTTATGCTCTTCATGCTCTGTCATACTGTAGTTCTATACCTAGAATGCACTTCTTCCTCTCCCATGGGGATTTTCTATTCCGTTACCGTGTGTGTGTGTGTGTGTGTGTGTGTGTGTGTGTGTGTGTGTGTATGTGTCTGTGTGTATGTGCGTGTGTCTATGTGTCTCTGTGTGTGTAGATGGTGGTGAAGAGCTTAAAAGGGAATGTAAAATTTTCCTGAAGCATGTACCATGTCCTATGCACCTTGGCATTTGAAACTTGGCAGCAAGACAATTAGGAAAAGACACACACAGAAAAGCTGGGGCCAGGTGCCATGTGCACATTCTGATGGAGTGGCAGCAGCTAATCAACACCTCAGATTCTTAACATGTTTATTCTGTACAACATGGTGGCAGGAGAGAGTTATCTGGTCTCAGTTCAGAAGGAGGAAGTTGTGGCTTCTATATTTTGCACATATGCTACCAGTATTCACACTCAGACCAGAGGAAGACTTTGCCATCGTTTTTAACCATACTTGTGAGGGTGGAGAAGGCATTGCCAATTTCCCCTGGGTTTTAGTATTGGTCCTTGACATGGCAACGCCCATGCCAAAAACAAACTGTACATTCAAACAGGACTTCATTTCCTCTTTTCACATTTACTCAGGGTTTCTTCAGTTCTTCATGAGCACGGGTGTGCATACCCTATCACCTCCACACTCTGCTATGTCTGCTCCCTGGTTTTTCTGGTGTGACCAGTCTCTGCTGAACAAGTACAGAGCACTCTCCACCCCCACCCCCACCCCTTTGCCCCAGTCCAACTCTCCTAACATTTCTAAGTAGGCAATTGCCCTGTGACTGCTGGATAAGGAACTGAAGAGAAGTCATGCTCTTGTACTTAGCCTAATAGTTTATATTATTGTAAAGCTTGGACCAGTTTTCCACACCAGATATCAGCATCCTGAGTACAATCCCAGATGTCAGTATTTTTCATTTGGCTACTTAATGAAATTTAAAGTTTGAATTATCTTGTGTGGGATTGTATTGATTATTCATTATAATAGCATTTTTTATTTAAAAGGATCCTCGAAAACCTTAGGAGTTAATTTTGTTCTGGTTGTGAAACTGAGCTAAAAAAAAAAATGTTTGGAAGCAAAGTAAGACTAGACCAGAATGAGAAGACAAGAGAAGAGAATTTTGTTTTCAGATGAGATTTACAAACAGCTGGTAGCTCGGAGAGGCTGAGAGATAGAAAAAGAATTATCTTTAATCAAAAGGTTTCCCTCTCGGTTGTATTCCAAGTCCCATGATGAATGTTATAGCAGTTTCTCTATTACTGAAATACAGTTTACAGGTCCACATATCACAGTTTGCTTTGCTTTCACAAGGTGCTACGTAAATAACTCATATTTGTTCTCTGTTAGCCTTCCACATAGATCATTTTCATCTGTCTTTCAAGATTCTTTAGCTACTAAAATTACTTTTTGTGTGAGTTAAAAGCCCAATTCATAACTTCTTTTTCTTTCAGTACTGATCAAATTGAACATGCTATCTTTCCTTTGAAATTATTGAAACATTTTTTTTTCACAACAGTTCATTTTTTTAGAAAAACTAGTTGGTTTTACTTATTTGTTTATTTTTGCTTAATGCCAAGAAATTACTTTAGTTCAAGCTGACTTAATATCTTTCTTCCTTCTACAAGTTTTAGCTCATGTATGGCTTGTAATTATTTTTCAACTACGTTTTTCCTAAACAAAAATCAAGATGATTTGCAAGATTCTTAGTACAAGTTGCCTGATTTAATGAGTCAACAGTTCCCTATAGTTTACCTAAGTCCCTTGACTTCATTGTCCTTGGGTTGAGGTGACTGTCGAATCATCATCACATGTAACTTCTGAGAGAGGTCATTAACTACTGTAGTGGTTGTAATATCAACTATTTCCTTAGAAGTACTGAAGGAAAATTAGTTGGAAACAAACATCATTGCTCTGATGTGGTGATATTATGTTCTCCAAAATTTTGTGCACCCTAATAAACTTATCTGGGGTCAGAGAACAGAACAGCCACTAGATATAGAGGCCAGAAAATGGTGGCACACACTCCTTTAATCCTATCACTTGGGAGGCAGAGATCCATTCAGATCTCTGTGAGTTTAAAGCCGCACTGGAAACAGCCAGGTATGGTGACTCATGCCTTTAATCCCAGGAAGTGAGCTTTTAATCCCAGGAAGTGATGGCAGAAAGCAAAAAGGTATGTAAGTCGTGAAAACCAGACACTAGAAGCTTTTGGCTGGTGAAGCTTTTAGGCTTTCGGCAGCAGTCAGCTGAGATCCATTTGGATGAGGACACAGAGACTTCCAGTCTGAGGAAACAGGATCAGCCGAGGGACTGTCTAGGTAAGGTGGCTGTGACTAGTTCTGCTTCTCTTATCTTCTAACTTTAACCTAATACCTGGCTCTGGGTTTGATTTTATTAATAAGAACTTTTAAGATTCATGCTATACTCTGATGTGTCAAACTTTTCCATTTTATATGAACTAGTGAATTAGGTAACATTTAGTTTACCAAGAAATTAAAGGAAAATGTATAACCCTACACAGAAATTATAAGAAGAAAAGATAAATTAACTGCCTTAAGTCACATTCTTTAGATCAAATCCATCTGAATACAGGCATGTAGTTCTGCATTCTGGAATCTGCAGTCCTTGAAGGACAAGAACCGTCTTGCACAGCCTTAAGGTTTAATTCATGCACTGAAGGTCAAAAATAACCTTCCAAGAAAGGATGACTGCATTCACAGGACTCGACTGCTGAAATCGTTCATTGGTGTAAGAATGTATGGCTATATAATATCTATAAAATACATTATATGTTTGCATACACACTAAATCTGATCCAAACAAATTTCATTATTGTAAATGATACAAGAAATCACAAATGGACCGATCCATAGTACATGTTGTATATCTGACATTCATAAAAATTACTAAAATGGCTAGTGCATATATTTAACTTTAAATTCCCACTTTTAATTTTTTAAGTTGTGTGTGTTTGTGTGTGTGTGTGTGCACGTGCATGAGAGAGAGAGAGAGAGAGAGAGAGAGAGAGAGAGAGAGAGAGAGAGAGAGAGAGAGAGAAGAAAGCATATTGGGGTACATGTGAATGCATGTCATATATGTGGAGTTGAAGGAAGCTCTGCAGTGTTGTTCTCCCCTGCTACCTTTAAGTGATAGAATTCAAGTTGACAGGTGATAAGTGCTTTACCCACAGAGCCATTTCAGTGAATCCCAAGATCTTACTTTTTAAAACCTCAAAAGATCAAGTGATCTGCAATTAGGTGACCTTAAGTATTTTATATAGTTATTTATTATTTTTATTAAAAATATTTTTATACAATATATTCTGATTATGGTTTCTTGTCCCCCAACTCCTCTGAGATTCCCCTTACATCCCTCTCATTGGAATGCACATACTTTCTGTCACCCCTTAAAAAACAAAAAGACAACTAAAGAATAATAACAAGGTAAGTAAGATAAGACAAAACAAACAAATAAAACAAAACAAGAATATGACAAAAAACAAACAGAAGGAAAATAAGAATAAAATAGAGGAGATACACATGTAGACCTGGAGATGCACATGTTCATACATAGGAATCCCTACAAACACAAAACCAGGAGCTGTATGTATATGATGAGGGAATGTAAGGTTTAAAAAATACATGTGAAAACTTTATGAGACAAAGAAACTCTAAAGATGTCATTGAGTTCATTTTGTGTTGACCGTCTACTCCTGGACTTGGGGCCAGGCCTCAAGAATGGACTATATCCCCAAAGAGAGTCCACTGGAGAGAACTGACTTTTCATTTGTAAGTGGTTATCAATTAAACATAGCTTCTGGGTTAGGGAAAATGGCTTATCTCCATATCACTCTTACTTCTGAGACTCCATACGGTGCCGACTCAAATGGACTCTCTTCATGCAACCCTAGACTCTGTGAGTTTGTGTGAGTTCTTCTGTATTTAGAAGGCCTTGCTGCTCTAGTGTCTCCCATCTCCTCTGTCTCTTACAATCTTTCTGCCTCCTCTTCTGCAAGGTTCCCTGAGCCCTGGAGAAAGGGTCTTGATGGTGGCATCCAATTTAGGACTGAGTATTCTTGTCTTTCTCTGCTCATTGTCTGGCCTGTGGGTTGCTGCATTTATTCTCATATACTCAGGAGGAATTTTCTTTGATGATGGCAGAGACAGACACTGATCTAGGAGAACAGCAGACTATTAAGAGTAATTTTATGGCTATGTCCTGTTAGTAGAATAGTAGTATTTGTTTTTCCTGTGGGTCTCTAGACTATCTAGTATCAGGTTCTTGGCCATTAGTACAGATTATGGAATGGATTTCATCTTATGGAGTGGACCTTAAATCCAATAAAATATTGGTCTGATTTCTCCCACAAATTTGGACTACTTTATAGTAGTGCATCTTGCAGGCAGACCATCCTTGTAGATTGAAAACTTTATAGCTATGATGATGTTTTCTTTTCTCTTTTGGTTGCATTTAGAGTAGCTTCGAGTACAAAGAACACTACTCTGTAGGAGGGGAAAGTTCTAGGTAGGCACCAGCTGGACTTCTCTCTGTTTAATGAATTGTATAGGTTTACTCTTCAGCAGTAGGGGCTTACCATCATTTTGTGGAGAACAACTAATAACCTTAGTAATAGCCTGAGGGTTTTTTTTGGGGGGGGGATTCCAATGTTGTCCCTAGGACAACAACTCAATTAGATATAACATGTCCAGTATAGGAAGCTTCATTTGGTAACAGGAGATATCCAATTAGTGTGGTCACTGCCACAATTTCTACACCACCTTTAACCCGGAGCATCCTATAGGCAGGACAAATTGTAGGATGAAAGTTATGTGACTGGGATGGCTGTCCGTTCCCTCCACTGGAAGTCTTGCCTAGTCACAGAAGTTGGCCAGTTCATGCTATGTTTCCCCTATTGCTAGGAGTCTTAGGTATGATCACCCTTGTAGATACCTGGAAGTTTCCATTGTACTAGGTTTCTACCTTACCCCATAATGCCCCCTTTTCCAGTAATCTGTTCCAGTAGTCCACTCCCCCCTCCCCCGCATAATCCCTTCTATTCCCAACCCACTCACCTCAAATTCACCCTCAAATCTATTCTATCTATTCCCATCCTAGGAAGATATAAGTGTCTTCCATTCAGCCCTCCTTGTTACTTTGATTTTTCTGAGTCTGTGGATTGTAGTGTGGCTATAAATAACTAATACCCACTTATAAATGAGTACATAACATGTTTGTCTTTTTGGGCCTCAGTTACCTCATTCAGAATGATTTTTTTTTCTAGTTCCACTTATTTGCCTGAAAATTTCACAATGTCATTGTTTTTAACAGCTGAGTAATACTCCATTGTGTAATTGTATCACATTTTACTTTATCCATTCTTTGGTTGAGGGACATCTATTTTCTTTTTCCAGTTTCTGGTTATTATTAATAAAGCTGCTATGAACTTATTTGAGCAAGTATCCTTGACTGACCTTCAGCAAGAGAGCCTTGATGATATTTTGGAGAATTATGTCACTTGAGTACAAATATTTATAAATGTGTCTATGACATATGTTAAAAACAAAGCTCATAAAGGAGAGAACCAAACATTTTCTGAGTTATCAACAAACAAAATCACCACAGATGTAAGACCTTAATTTGTTCTATTTGAAATGCTTTAGCCATAAATGAGCATTTCAATAGAACGTACTGGAATGTAGTGTTATATTATGAGAAATGCTGAACTAAACTAGAAGTACTGAAGTATAACAGAGGTCGTTCAATTCGATGCCATCCACCTTGTAAGACAAGAAAAGGATGCTGTGAAGAAATGGATTGATTATGAAAACCAAGTTACTTCAGCCTGCTATTTTAAAAATAGTATAACAAAGGGAGATTCAGAACGATCTGGCTTTCTCAAGAAACTTGAATGCCATCATCTGATGTCCAGATTTCTCTGAAGGTCAGAAAACAGCTGATATGGAAGTTTGTTATGAGTGACTTTGAATTTACTTGTAGGAAATCAACCAAGGTCTAGTGTAGACGTTTGTCCAAAGCTAAGTTTCCTGGAAATTTTTATTTAGGAGAGAAAATACAAGACACTAGGTTGATACTCAGCAGCTGTAAAAATTGCCTGTCTATGAGAGATATTACTATTCATTCTTTACCGTAAAAGGATGCATAATATAGGTTCCAAAATATCAAAGTTAACTGAAGGGAATCTTTAGTGTAAGTATTGAAACTGTCAATCTTGGTTCCACAGCTGCATATACTATTCTTTGTTGTTGGTGTTGTTTTTTATTTTCTGGACAATCATCCTCATTGGACATTTTAGGCAGGACTTAACACATCATCAGCTGTTATTAAAAAACTCCAAAACAGAGTGGAAGTTGAATGGTGATGATTAGGGACTAGAGAAGTTGAGAGTATAAGGGTGGGCAGAAAGACAATGGCGAAAGTGTCCAAATTATATTTAAATAGGAAGAGTAAGTTCAATCTATTGTACCACTAGATGACTTCATGCACTGAGAAGACATTAATCTATTAAAAACAGCTGAAAGGATAAGTATTGTCTCTACAAATGTTGTAGAGTGTAATGAAAAATTATGTAATGAAAAAAAAATGCTAACTGGATTTAACCATTAAGCAACATAGCCACATCCACCCAACCTCCCATGTTGTACATGATAAACACACGATTTCTCTGTCATTTTAAGAGACAGTTTTCATTGCCATGCTTTAACAAAAAATTAAACTCACTGTATCAAATTTCAAAATAGAGTGCAGAATCAAAGAAAATAAAACAACCAATACATTGTTTCTAGTGGGATAGGCAGAAGAATGATTTTGCAGTTCTGCTTTTATGAGTTCAAAAGAATCCTTCTTTAAGGGTTTATGGAAAGGAAATCAGGCCAGGCTCAGTATGAGACCTCCTTACATCTTCCCTCCTCACAGTCATACTCCAATTAGTCTGCTCATGTTATTTCATTATCACATTCTAATTTCAGTACCACAGATGTTACCCTGAAATATGGTATCATGTTCAATGTTTTTTATTACACAGCAGTTTACATCAACAGTTCCCAGGCCCTGCGTGTGTGTGTGTTTTTGCATGTTTCCTATTCTCAAAATGAAGAAAAGAGGTCAGATTTCTCTCTGAGGCTGAATTATGTGTAAATTCTCAAAGCTGCTGTCAAGTAAATATTTTCCACTGACGTTTTCAGTAGTAAGGAAGGAGACTGGAATATAAACTTTTCTAAATTTGCCGCTATTATACTGAATGTCTTTGTGCTTTTTGTTGCTCTGACTATGTACCTGTTTATATAAATGTAAGGTTTGTGACCAATAGCTATGATTTTTTTTCATGAGATACGTCATGTAAAATGTGGAAGGGCCTTGGGGCCAGTTGAATTCTCAATTCATCTCTAATAAAAAGCTTAAGTAGAAGATTTTTCAAGGTCTCTTTTATCCTTATGCAGAAATAACTCTTTTCATTAGGTCAAACTCTTAGGAGAAGCTCTGTTGTTTTTGATCTAGCCTTCTTATTGGTGTGTTAATTTAGTTTATCTCTATCCAAGCAGAAACAAAAATCACTGACAATATATAACTGTTTTACCAGTCTTTAGCCTTGCTTTCCGTATTTATTTCACAAATCGTTTAATTTCTGATGTCATTTTCTGTTGGTATCACAGACACTGGTCATTTGGCAATAGGTCAAATATCAATGAATCAATAGTATCAAAGAACATGAGTGATAGAAGAATGTACACACACACACACACACACACACACACACACACTATTTTCATTTTCACACAGAAGTGTAGGTATAATTTCATTCACATTGATGAAATGATACAAGGAATTAATTGCATTCTAACAAAACAATAATTATTTGTATTAAGATGAAAATGAAAATAATGTTTTGAAATACATGTACCACTGAATTGCTTTGTGGAGCTACTTAACGTAACTGTTACAATGTAGACTAAAAATTGTGTCTTATGAGAAACACCTTCTAAACATCATCAGCAGACCCATTTAGCCACTATTCTACTTCCTGTGTCAATGTCCACCCAGGTCCACGGTGATATCTGGTCCCAGGCTCCTGCCAAGGGCCATGTGTGGGTCCATGGTCTTATCCCAGCCAGGGTCTGTATTGTCATCCATTGTCCACATTGCCACCAAAGTCCACATGTATACCTGGGGTCTGGGATTCCACCTGTGGCCATGTTCGTATCCAAGGGCTATGCCACTGCAGGAACCATGCCATTCTGAGTGGCCTGCATTGCCACCCAGTGCTATGGTGACATATGGGCCAGAGATGCACCTGAGGGTTGTGTCTGAGTCTATTGCCCTACGACAAATGGAAACTGTGTTGATGCCTGTTGCTCCTGTTACCACTTCAGGCTGTGCAGATTCCCAGGGTGGGACCCACCACCTGTATTCAACTCAGCTTTTGGAAGTACGTAAAGCATGCACACAGTAAGAATTGGTGAAAAGGAGACCATGAAATTAAAGGATAGTAGGGAGGGTTATATGGCAGGGATTGGAGGAAAGAAAGAAAAGGGAGGGTTTTAGTAATTAAATTACAATCTCAAATAAATTAAAAGGAAATAAGAAGTATGTAGGGCAATATGTTTGGCTTGGGGAGATTTTTCTCTGTTATGAGCACTTGCTGCTATTGCAGAGGGCCAAGGTTAGGTTACCAGCACCTACAATGAGTAGCTCACAAATGCCTCTTCCAGGAGATTTAATATCTTCTTCTGGCCTCCATGGAACACAGCACAAATGTTTCTCTCTCTCTCTCTCTCTCTCTCTCTCTCTCTCTCTCTCTCTCTCTCTCTCTCATGCACACATACACACCACTCACACACACATACATGTGTATGTATGCCTAGATATATACATATATATGCAATATGTATGTATGTACGTGTGTGTATGTATACACACAGACAATTCAGGCTCACACATACAAGTAAAATTTAAAAAATAAAAGAACTATGAGTATTGATATATGTGTCTGATTAAGGTTCTCAAGGCAACATTTGCTTGTCTCTTGTGAAGAGTATTATATTGTATGAACATAACATTTTCTTCATCTTTTCATCTTTCGATAGATACTGCTTGACTCATATACTGACTATTATGAATAACGCTGTAGTGATCATTGGAAGATTTATCTTTGAAAAATTAATCTCACTGCCATTGAGGACAATTAGAAACTTTTGTGTTCAACTATCAAATATGTCCTTTTTACTTAACTTAGAATTGCAATGCACAGAATATTTTCAAAGTCTTTAATATGATACCTACAGTCAATAAATTTATGCTTTCCACTAGCATAAAGGCACACCAAGATTTCCACTTCTGTGTAATAATCTCTGTAATTTTAGTTTTATCATAAGTGTTTTTACATCATTTGATTAGAAAAAAATCCAATGATAATGAAAATTTTAATCAAGAGACTATATCCTAAAACATTCTCTTTCATTTCAAGAAATTAACTTTCAATTGGACTGTATAATTTCTGGAGTCAAGATCTTATGAAATATAACATGCATTTCTCATTTCAAAAATGTCCTTTACAAATGTATTTCTTGAAATGATCCAATGTGGAAGAAGTGTTCTTGATTTTAAAACTGAATACTTTTAATAATAATAATACATATTTTGTGATTTTATATAATCCTTTCAGACAGGCATATAGTTTTTAGAAATTTAATCCTTTATACATTTGTAATTGCATTTGTATTATTTGTATGCATGTGTGTCTATGTTGGTAACAAAGAGCATGTGGCGGTCAGAGGACGACTTGTGAGCCTTCTGTCATGTGTGTTTCTGGGATCTAACCTACATTGTCAGGCTTGAGGACAAGAAACTTTACATACTGAAATATATTCCTGCCCAGAACTGACTCATTTGACAAATGTAATCATCTATTATTCATTTTGAAATGAGAAGATTTATGGAGGTACTCTTAAGCTGTTGCATTAGTTCTATGTGATTATGGATGCATACAGATTTGTTCTAAAGTTCAACTTCCCCAATCATTAGGGAAGTACAGTTGAAAACAATGAGATGTCACCTCATTCCACTATGAAACTAAATTATCAAAGTACACAACAACAGAAAAAGAAACCAAAAACAACAACAAAAAATGAAGAAGAAGTTTTACCAAGCATGTAGACAAAAGAGAACATCTGAACACTTCTAGTATGGCTGAAAGTTAGTACAACCATTATGAAGAATTGTGCAGTCATTTTTCAAATTATGAAAAATAGAACCATCATATCATTCAACATCCAATTACTAGGTAAACATCCAAAAGAAATAAGATCAGTGTGTTGAAGAGTAATCAGTTTTCTAATATTCACTACAGTGCCAAGAGCAAATAAATGGAAACAACCTCAGTATCCCTCATCTGATGAATGAATGATGAGTGTGATATGAGTGAGCACACATCAGAATGCCACTCAGCTACAGAGAGGATGACATCCTACCACATGAACAACATGGATGGAACTGGAAAGCATCACATTGACAGAAATAAATCAGACACAGGAAGAAAATACTGCACTGTACATGTATATTCAGAATGTTAAAAATTATGTCATAAAGCTTGAAACTAGAATAGTGGTGAACAAAGACTGGGCAAAGAATGGAGGGAGTGTTGGACAAGAAAAGGATGATCAATGATTCCTGATTATAGCTAGATTAGAGAAGTCTAGTACACAGCTGAAAAGTACAGTAACAGTAGATAAAAATTACACAGTGTTTACGAAAGCCAGAAAAATCATTTGTATGTTCTATCATACAGAAATGTTAAATAAAATGTAGTGATAGAAATGTTTAGCCTGATTTTAACCTATATCAAAACCTCACATGGTCACATGGCATTCAATATGTGTAGTGTTTATAACTAAGTAAATTTAATTTAAATTTAAAATATAATAGTTGGTTATTTAATTAGCTCAACTTTCATTAACCTAGGATAAACAAGAAGGGTACAGTTTTCTTCCTTCCAAGACTTCATAATTAGTAAAAAACAAATCTTCTGTCGCAAGGCATCTTTATCTATACAATGAAATGGGAAGGTAGTGTCTTCTCAGTATTGTCTCCTTCTATCTCACTGCCTGCATGGATGACCTATATTGAGACTAGCTGATAAGACTGTGACAAAGGGAAAAAAAGAGAAATAAAATAAGTCCTGCCAATATACAGAAAAAATTCAAACAGGAAAGTATGACTCCATCACAAATTAATCCTTACTCAGACACACAATAATGGGTGCATCCCATAGAAAGTGGCAGAGACTGCTGATTACACAGTTTCAGGTGAGAACCGGAGGCCCACTATAATCTCAAATACTTTCAGGCATAGGATTGCCAACCCTAATAAATCTTTGGCTTACAATAATAAATTCTATCATCAGAATTCTAGTGATATTTTTGGAAAATTAACAAAATTAATGGAGAATATTTCATTTTTTAAAGTTGTTTTATTATGATGTTTCAATTTTGTAAAAAGTGTCTTGTTTTATTACTGTATAACATTTGAATAAAAAGCAGTATTTGGAGATTTGAGGAACATCATGTCCAGGCTACTCATTACCAATTAATTTTGAAGGTTTAAAGAGAAAAAAGATAGAGCCTTTTCCATCATAGGGCTTTAACTCTAGTAGTAGTGCTATGTGCCCACAGCTAGCTAGAGCATAAGTTTGAAAGTAGTGTATTTTACAGGATAAGGATGTATGTAGTAGCCTAGGAAATTAAGTAATATGAAGTCACAGGAAAAGAGTGGAAAGACATTTTAGGCCCAGATATTCTGAAGAAATCTCATTTCATTTGCAGAAAGGGGTGGAAAGGGACACAGACAAGCCTCCCTTTGTGGTTTGGCAACTTTGCCCCTTCATATGTCAGGTGTCGTCTGAATACTGAGAAGAAATTTTAGGCACAGTAATGAGATAGACTGTTGTTAGATTTTCTTTTACTCTAGTCCCACACTGGAATGTCAAAAAGTAGGTGGTTGTTTTCTACTCTTTTGGGGGACCTGACACCCAGATCCCAGAGAAATCACACCCAGAGGCTTCTTCTTAATTATAAATGCCTGGCATTAGATTGGCTAGTTGCTAGTCAGCTTTTCTTAATTTATCCCATCTACCTTTTGCATCTGGGCTTTTTCCTTTTCTTACTTCTGTATATCTTACTTTCACTTTTACCCCATGACTGGCTGTGTGGCTAGGTGTCTGGTCCCTGGTCTCCTCCTCTTCTTGTTCTCTTGCTCTTTCTTCTTTTCCTCCCAGATTTCTCCATCTATTTATTCTGCCTACCAGCCCAACCTTTCATTTCTCCAGCCTTCCTATTGGCTATTCAGCTCTTTATTAGACCATCAGGTATTTTAGACAGGCACAGTAACACAGCTTCACAGAGTTAAACAAATGCAACTTAAAGAAATGCAACACAGCTTTGCATCATTAAACAAATGTTCCACAGCATAAACAAATGTAACACATGTTAAAGTAATATTCTACAATAGACAATCTAGAGATGGAGGGAACACTGTTTTTTGTACACAAAGCCTCTGTGACAACATGGCATTTGATGAGAAATCAAATGGGGGCAAAGTGAGAGCTGTGAGAAGCTTCAGACTGGCTCTATCTTTTGAAAGTTAATTTCTGTGAATAGAAACACCTGGAAATTTCACTGAGAAACAGTCAGGACCATTTTTTTTCAACCTTTTGTTATCACCACAGTCACCTACTTCAACACTTTTTTCTTTACTGAAGTGAGAGGGGGAGGGATTCAATCATGATATGCATTGGTCAGGGTGTTAGATTCTGAAAGGCAGTGCCTTTTCTGTCAGTTTGGTATTGTTATCATAGAGATTATATTGATAACATTTCTTTTGTGACACCAATTTCTTCCTTGATTTTAAACTCTTCTCTGGGTTGGAGGGGGCTATAAATCTCTTCCTTATGTGAAGAAGAAGAAGAAGAAGAAGAGGAAGAAGAGGAGGAAGAAGAAGAAAAGCAGAAAAGATTTTGTTCTATTACAAGCGCAAAGAACTGATTGTTATTTTAAGTATCACTAGGCTGCTGTGTATGTTTCCATTCATCAACAAAGACCATTAGAAAAGCGTCACACTATCATGCATTTTTAGTGATGCAATGAACAAATTACATTGTAAATAAAAATAAGAGGTGTACAGTTTCTTGCTGAAAGTAGGAAAAAAGATTTCCTTGTTTTCTTTTTTACAGCATAAACTTAATAACCTTAAAACTTCTCTTTTATGTGTAAATAAAATTTTAGCCAAACAAATAAAATAAGTCTCTTGTGGATTAGTACCAGGGATTTTTCCCCACAAGTTCTTAAGAAGCATGTCTTTGAAATATAACCTACAACAGAGGTAGAGACTCTACCTCCAGATTCTCAATTTCCCCCTCATTGAAAAGAATCGTGGAGGGGTTGGGGATTTAGCTCAGTGGTAGAGAGCACTTGCCTAGCAAGTGCAAGGCCATGAGTTCGGTCCTCAGCTTCGGAAAAAAAAAAAAATCTTGGGTTCCAAAGATGTGAAAAATTTGTCTTTCCTTTCAATAAACACACATATCAAGCTCAGATGACCACTGCCTATAGCAGAAACATTTAAAGTAACTATGCATGATGCATACTGCTCTGAAGTCCTCTTATTTGCAGGGTTATTGTTTACTTTGAGGAAATGTGTTAAGGGCTTGTATCTGACTTTCAAAGTTGAGGGGTATCCGTTTTGCTTATGGATCTCTCAGCATGCTGCCTTTATTGCACATCACATTCTGGCTTAATGTTTACTCAGTAATAAGTTTTTTTTTTTTTTTTCTACTTTTGCAGGAAGTTTCCTGTGAGAAGTTTTGTTTTAGTTTATTTTATTTTGTAAGTTAACGTGTAACAATTATGCATATTTATGGGATACAGTGTGACATTTCATTAGGCAGAGGCAACACATAAAAACTCAGTTGGTGATTGGCACTTCCAGCTACTTACCATTTCATTACGGCGGGATATTTTGTGTGTGTCTGTTCTAGTTCATACAATATATAAAAGTAGTAGTTGCTCTACTTTACTTTAAAAGACTAGAATTTATTTCTTCTATCCACCTGGTTAATGGGACCTGTTATTTACCTTCCTTCTATCCTCTTTGCCCACTATGCCTCCTAGCCTCTTCTGCTCAGATGAAGATTTTCCCAGATTTCTCTTGGGATGGGCAGTGTGTGGCATTGATCTTTCAGTGCTTGCCTTACATCACACAAGGTATTTTCCAGCTTTATCAATTCTGCTGAAACTTAGGGCACTCTAGTATTTAAAGGTTAGTAATATTTCATTATTTTTGCATACAGTATTTTCTTTATCATTTCATCTATGTGATCTAGGTTGATCCCATGTCTTTGATATTATAAATAATTTTATAATAAACATGCACTTTATGGCCTGCATAGACATTGGTACTAGAGTTTTGTCCTTTCTGTTTCTCTTTTCTCTTGATTTCAAGTAAAATAAATGTTTTGTTTTTGCTTGTAAAACAAACAAAAAACAAAAACAAAAACAAAAAACCATGGGGTTGCAGACATCATTGATGTATTGATTGTATTACTTTTAAAAATTCTAGTTCTAGGATATCATATGGCTTTTTTTCTAATCCGTGCACACCAGGAATATGTATAGTAAATACACACACACACACACACACACACACACACACACACACACACTCAGGCATTAATGCAAAAAAATTAAATCTTTATAAAATTGTTATACCCTGGGGGAAGACAACACCAATTGCATGTTCCATTCCAAAGGAGCAGTCATGAGACATACATAGAAGAAACATTATAGAAACCAAACAGGTTATATTTAGATGTATCTACTAGTGTATATGCAGGTGTATACATGTATATGCATATAATAACAATTTGTGAAAAGTAGCCAAGCATTTTGAAGACAGTGTCTGTGTGGGGGAATATATGGGAAACTTTGAAGAAAAGAAAGGGAAGGGAGAAATTTTATAAATTATAAACTCAAAATTGCATGAATTATACATAAAATTCAACACTCTTTCTACTAAATTACCATGTACAAGAGATAACAGGCAGTCTTCACATAGTTTTACCTCCCTAGTTACAGGTTGTTCTTTTTTTTTTTTCTTGAAGAACTTTTTTTAATGCAAAGCAAACTTCTATTACTGTTATTTTCTCTTTCCATTTATCATTCAACAAAAAAATTATCTAACCTAAAATTCCTGCTTTTAGGCAAATGTTCTCTCCCAGGGTTTTGGCATGTGGTGGCGCTGGCAGCCTCAGCCATTCAAGTGCTAATATCCCTGGCTTTACATAGGTTCTTTTTTTTTCTGCCCAAGGAAAGTTTATTTCATGTATAAAAATGTTTTTTTTTTTTTTTTAAATGCCAAATGCCGTTTATTGAAGGAGGGAGGAGGTCTTAAATACAGGCTTACAGCACAGTGGGAGAACCCTGGAGGGCAGAAATTTGCTACCATGTTTTACAATCTTGTGTCTAAGATGTAAAAGCCCATTCATTATGCAGGATACACACACAAGGAGGTTCCCTTAAGCATGCAGGACAGTAGAACCCAGCAGGGAATTAGCATAGGGAGGATATAAAGGTCAAGGTCAGCAAGCAAGGAAACAGTTACCCAAAACGGGGGCTAGGACCCTACATATCCCCCTTTTACTAAAAAATGACCTTCTGACTTAGGTTGTGTGGGACATCAGCAGGTCACCTTACCCATCATGGAGATGCCTGTCCAGGCTACACAGGCGCTCTGTCTTAGCTTGGTAAGTGCCGCCCCCCTCTGCCCAGGCATTACCCGTCTCTGAATACTCATTATAATACAGGCTCAATTGTGTGTGAGCTTCAGAGTTAACTGCTGCCAAAGATCTCAAAGTGGCACTGGGCTTGCAATCTGTGTGTTTGACACAGAAAAGACCAACAGAAGTCCTAACCCACCCATAGCCAGTAGGCTAAAGGCAACTGAGCCATTCCCTTTCTTAACGAGCCTTACTGCAAATTGGAGTCCTTGTAAGATGGTATCCCAAAAGCAAATGGAAATTGAGTTTATAAATTTATAATTTTCAAAGCCAATTGAAATGTATATAATTATTGAATTAAATTTATCATGCCCAATAGAATGAAAGATTAACTGTGGTAGCTACTTTTGCTGCCAGGGTCTCCACTGTGGTAGCTGTAGTAACCAATTATGAAATGGTAACCCCAGAAATAGTAGCAGCAGTGGCCGCCACTGCTATAACAGCAACAATGGCATCAGTAATGTCTAATTCCCCTCTGGAGCATGTGGGCATCCACTGGCATGGATACAACTCCAGGAACACGAACGAACCACCAAGACCCATTTTTCTTGATCCCAGCACAACTTAAGATGGCAGCTCTGCAAAAGAACAACTGAGAACCATAAAGAAAAAACAGGCAGCTCACAAGGAGCAGAACTAATGGTCTCATAATGGCTATATTCAGGCTCATAAATTTTAAGGTATTTTCAAGGTGGCTAATGAATTTCAGGAGGCCAATAAATGTTGCACAGAGCCACTCCTGAAGAGTAGGTTCTACACCAGCTTGAAGAGGATTGTGAAAATGAAAAAGCTTAGCTGGCATGCTACTGTTAACAAATGGAGGTCAGTGACCTTCAGGATTATCCTTATCTCCAAGATGTCTGGGTGACACATTTTCAAACATACTTGAAAAAGCAGTTACCATACATTACCTTCTGGAGAATCCAACCACATGGCTATAGTTCTTAGGCTTATGTTAATGTTTGCCAAAGCTGGCCATATTGGGCTCTCAATCCCCATTGGCATAAGAAGGGGAGAGTATTTCACAAAGGCCCAATAGGTCTCTGCCATCTTGGGATTCAGCAGCAGCCACAGGAAGCACACAGCACTCAGGAATCCAAAGAGGAACCTCATTGTCCTGAGGAAAGACATAAACAGAACCTCGAGCCCACACCAATACCAGATCGGGTCTCCTCCAAGTGCCAGTAGACAGACCCTTCCATCACTCCAGAGGGTGATTTGCAACAGGAGCCCTCCAGTGCTTATCTGCAGCTGATACTCCAGCAGAATCTACCAATAAAAATTTAAAATATATAAAACAAGGGAAAGAATAGAATGTGGAGAGGAATGATGAGCCCCTAGTTCCCCCTTTTTACGTTAGCAAGTGACGGGATTTCATTTTCTGTATGGATGAGTATACTTCTTCCTCTCTTTGTCTCGCTCCCTACTCTGTCTCTGCTTTCCTCCTTCTTTCTTCCCCTCTCTCCCTCCCCACTCTATGTGTCTGTTAATATATCACTCCATTTATCTGTTGATGGGCATCTATGCTTCACTTACCTCAGCTACTGTGAGTATTGAGACCTTAAACACAGCATGTAGATGTTTCCTTAATATGCTCTTTCCATGGTGGGAGTCTACTCAAGAATGCAGATAATGTACCATATGCCAGATATATTTTTATTTTTTAAATAATCTCCATACTGCTCTCGCTAATGGCTGCACTAATTTCTGTACCTATCAAGAATGTATGGGCATTGCTTTTTTTCCACATCTTTGTCATAACTTCTAATTCTTTTCTGCTAATGCACATTCTAATGTAGTGAGCTAACATCCCCTAACAGTTTTGATTTGTGCATCTAATGATCAATGATATTGAATGTTTTCCATTTACCTATTGGATATTTATATTGCTTCTTTTGATAAAAGTTCATTTTGATCTGTGTTCACTTCAAATTGGCATATTTCAGTTGTTAAATTTAAGGATTCTAGACATTAATTTTTTTTTTCAGAGAAACAATTTGGTGTATATCCTCTCACTCTACAGGTTATCTCTTAAGTCTATTGATTATATCCTTTTTTTGTGAGCAAACTTCTTACTTGATACAAACCTGATTGTCTGCTTTTTATTTTATTTCATATGCTTTGTGAATATCATTCAAACTATAATTTGCCAAATTGATATTTTTTAGATGTTATTTATCTATTTGTACCCTGACAAAATCATGTAGGTTTTGCCTGCTCTCATCCCTTTCCCCTCCTGCTACAACCATTCTTTTCCAAAAGTCCTCTTAGTTTTATGCTTGTTTGCAGGTGTGATACACTGAAGTTAACCAGGGTTGCTTGCATGAGGATGTATGTCTTTTGCTACACCATAGAAGAAAATGACAACCTCCTTTCCCTAGTGACCATGAACTATCAATAATCCCAGAGAGAAATGGGGCTTCACAGGCCCCTCCCACATCCTTGATGACACGTTGAAGAAAACTAGTCTTGTCCAAGTCACCTTAGCTGCAGTGGATTCCTCAGAAAAATGGCAATGTTATATCCTGAAGACATTGTGTAGGATGAAGAGACTGGGGCTGAAACAATGGCACCTTGTAATGTCTCCCTTGTTCTTTTGTTTTCTTTTAGTTCAGAGGTTTGGGCATACATTAAGTCATCGATCCATTCTGAGTTGATTGTTTATATGGTAAGATGTAGATGAAGTTTTTATTTACCTTTACAGTCAATTTGCTAAGCACTATCTTCCAAGTAGGATTTACTTTCTCCAGTTCATAGTTTTGATGCCTCAGTGGAGAAAATGTTGGCTATAGGTTTGTGAATTGCTTTCTGAGAACATTATTCTTTCCATCACTCAATGCATTGAGTCATTATTTCAATGAATCAGTTTATTCATTACCTAAGTGGTTAGTACCATGTACCATGATATCTTGGTTAACACATCCCTATAGTATTTCTTTTTTTTTTTTTTTTTTTTTTTTGGTTTTTCGAGACAGGGTTTCTCTGTGTAGCTTTACGCCTTTCCTGGAACTCACTTGGTAGCCCAGGCTGGCCTCGAACTCACAGAGATCCGCCTGGCTCTGCCTCCCGAGTGCTGGGATTAAAGGCGTGCGCCACCACCGCCCGGCTAGTATTTCTTTATAGCAAGTATTGTGATGTCTCCAAGGATTTGGTCATTTTTGTTTGAGATTCCTTTTGCTAATTGGGGTTTATTTTGCTTTCATAGAAGTTTTAGGATTTTTTTCAATTTCTGTGAATAATACTCCATATGTTTTTTATTGAGGTTTCTTTGGATTGTTGAGTTGGATTCCACAGTGTGGTATTTTGACAGTATCAATGTTCTTATTGTTGTTTGTGGTATGGTAATATCTCATTTCATTTCTCAATTTGTGTTTTGTAACTTTCATTAGAGGTCTTCTGGTTACTTAACCAAATTTATTCCCAGAAATATTATTGTAATTATTCTGAATGTGATTTCATTCATGAATTCTTTTTGGAAAATTCCTTACTGGTTTATTAAAATGGTTCTAGTTCTTACATGTTGACTTGGTTTCTTACAGCTTAAAGAGTTACTTCAAGTTTTCATGTGCATTGTTTAGGTTTCTGTAGAAATTGAATCATTTTACCTGTCAACAGAGATGTTTTAACCTCCCCACTTCTGGTGTGCATGTTTTCTATTTTTCATCTGCCTAATTGAACTGGCTAAGATTCCAGTGTTATAATGAAAATAATGTTGAAAGTAAGTATTCTTGTCTTGTGCCAGCTCTTAGAAAAACAATTTCACTTAAGATGACCTTAGCCATGAGGTGGTCATGTGCAGCAGGCATTACATTGAGGCGCCTTCCTTCCCAATCTAACCTGTGAAAATTGCTTTTTATAATAAACAGATGTGGAAACATATTGAATGCATATCTATTGAGATCAACATGCAGATTTGCCCTTCTTTCTGAAGATGTGGCATGTTTCATTTATTTATTTGCATATGTTGAGCAAATTTGCATCACTGAGAGAAATTTCACTTGATCATAGTATTGTTTCATGTGCTGATTGGACTTGATTTTTGAGGTTTATGTTGAACTGATTTGCATGAATGTTCATAAGAGGAATCAGTCTATAGTTTTCTTGATTGTCATTACATCCTCGTCTAGTTTTGGTAACAGAGTAATACTGACCCAGTGTCATTAATTGAAAATTTACTTCATTTAATTTATACAAATATTTTGACATAAATCTGTCTTCTTTATTAAAAAAGATGAAATTCAGTAGTGAAGCTACTATAACCAGCTCTTCTTTTATTGGAAAAATCTTACGACTTATTCATCTTTACCATATATAATATACCAGATCAGATTCCCTGTGCATTTTGGTTCAACACTTGCATGCATTCATGAACAGTGTTCTGTCAATCCTTGGTTCTCTGATTTGTCAGCTCTGGATGTTCATTATAGTCACTAATGATCTTTATATTTCTTTAGCAAAAGTTGTCATGTTTCCATTATCATTCTTGAGTAATTTCAGACATTTATTTATCTTTTTTTGTATGAAATCATCATAATTATATTTTCACTTAGGTATTTACAGTCCTGTGCTTTCTCTATCTTTCTTCTCCAAGGCTTTAACAAGCTTTTACTTCTGGTGACTTGTGGGTAAGCTACTGACCTACAGTAGGGGAAGCATATCCATTCTGGCTTACCTGTGGTTTTGCTGTGGCTGATGATTCTGGCCTTCTGTATATAACACAGTTCAGACCATTAATCAGGGCAAACAAATGTGAGTGAAGTTGGGGGCAGTGGAGGCTCCAGAAGATCTTTATCCAAGGAGATAGTGTGTGGGAGGCCTACTCCCACTTTTTCAGTGTACTCTTGAGGAGACAGGATAAGAAAACATCAAGTAGAATGATAGACCTAGATGACAAGAGGAAAGACAGAAATACAGGATAGCTTCAGGAGGACCTAGGTCAATACCAAACATCCCACATGTTTATTCAAAAGGGATTTATATAACATGTGAAGAGGAAAGGCAAAAGACCTCCCCCTTGCTAGATCAAAGCACACTATACAGCAAAGTGTAGACCCTTCCAAACACCTGGTAACCACACCCATGGTCAAATCATCCCCTTATGCAGCCCTGCTGGGTAAAGCAAGCTGAGATTCTCTAACCCTGAGTAATTTGGGCCTCCACAAATCCCCCCTTCTTAATAATATAAATCTTAAGGGAGGGTACAGAACTTAACTCTATGCATCTCTGAATAAGCTTTTCCACTAAGAGCTTGCAAGTACCTAGAATAATTATAGCAATACACTTGCTCCTTAGGGCTGTTACACCTTCCAGTAAAGGAATAGATGATAATAAAGATGGAATGGCCTTTGTTTTTGTTTTTTGTTTTTGTTTTTGTTTTTTTTTTTGTTTTTTGTTTTTTGTTTTTTTGAGACAGGGTTTTTCTGTGTAGCTTTGCACCTTTCCTGGATCTCACTCTGTAGCCCAGGCTGTCCTTGAACTCACAGAGATCCACCTGCCTTTGCCTCCTGAGTGCTGGGATTAAAGTTATGCACCACTACCTCCCTGCTTGAAATGGCCTTTTTGAATGGGTATAAGATATAGTCTTAGTTGTACCAAGCCCTTCTTTAAATTAACAAGCTCCTGATGCAACCACATCAAACCTAAAGACTCACTTGACATCATCATTAATAGGTTAACATTATAATTCTAACATAAATATTACTATATGCAATTATAATTCTTAACAAACTTACATCCAAAAACAGTCCTTCAATATAACTGTTTACATTTCATAAACTTTATCAAACATTCAAAAGCAATTTCTTAATAGAATTTTTTACACTTTAAAGCAATCTCTTAATAGAACCATTTGCATTTCTTGCTAACAAAACATAAGGTACATTAACAAAACTTAACATTAATCCACTCAAGGGACAAGAATCTTTTGTTTGTTCGTTTGTTTTTCAAATCAGGGTTTCTCTGTGTCGTTTTGATGCCTGTTCTGGATCTTGTTCTGTAGACCAGGCTGGCCTTGAACTCACAGAGATCTGCCTGGCTCTGCCTCCCAAATGCTGGGATAAAAGGTGTATGCTACCACTGCCCAGCAAGAAAATATTTTTTTAATTAAATTACATAGACTGAGGAATATTAACTCTCCCTTTTCTTTATAATTTTTTAAACTGCATCTTGAGCTTAGGTAGAAGAAAATTTTTTTTTCTATTTCTTCATGAAACAGTTCCATAAGCAGTTCCACTTTTTACATAAAATCAGTTCATATATTATCACAGTTGACAGAGTCTTTATGTGTAGGTAAATTCAAAATTGTCCATTGCTATGGAATCACTCCTGTCTGTCCCATTTCTTAAGTCTGAAAAGTTTAAAAAGACAGTTCTAGTACCAGTTTTAAATGTTCAAAATCAGGGCCTGGCTCTTTAGCCACCCCAAAGTCTTTGTACAGCTGTCAGAGCTATAATGATTCTGAAGCAAACAGTGTCAAATATGAGGAATCCCATAACCAAAACTTTTTCTTTAGTTCAAACAAGTGTCTCTGAGACTTCCACTCTCTGCTACAGTTGCGATTTGCAGACTGTAGTCTTTCCCTAAGGCCATTTTTGCTCCAGGGCAAAAGCTATTAACTGGCTGGGGCAGAGTCCTTTCAAAAGAGACCTTTTTATAGCCAGCAAACAAACTACATGGCTTTTTGCTTCTGGCTCTCACAGTCCTGGTCCATCTATGCCTCCATAACCAGTACATTCACTAAGGACCTCTGTGTCCTGAGGTTAGAGGTCTTTCAATCACCTCATGCTACATGGGCTCAAGATTCTTCCTGCTGCTACAAGTCACAGCTTTTATTCAACAACCCTGGCTCTGGGAAGAAACCCAGCCATGGCCAGTCATGGCTGCTGTACCCTGGGAGCTTTACCTGCTCTGCTGCTGGTCCTTACATCCTGTGTTCTGCTTCATTTGCATGGCCAAATGCCTCAACCAGGCAAACAGCTTCCTTTCACTCTGTAGCTGGGCACCCAGGCTGGCCTGGGTTCCTGAGTCTCCACCATTACAGCTCTGCCTCACCCAAGCAGTTCCCTGAGATCCAGTGCATCTCAGCTGCTTTTCAGGCTACTGATGTTGCTTTTCTGGGGCAGCATTCTTGGTCACAGTCTCTGATGCTCACCACTCTTCACCCTTCACTTTTCCTGAGGTGTGGCATCTCTGCTGGGCTTTTCAAGCTGCTGCCTGTGGCTTGTCTCTCTCACTGCATAGCATCTTTATTGTGCTCCTCACCACAACTTTCTCTAGGCAGAAAGCTGCCCTCGCTGCTCTCACTGTCTCTCAGGCATCTGCCACCAGAGCTGCACTGATGCATCACAGGTCTCAACTGCCAATGCCTGGCTACTGCCACTTGTGCTGATTCTGATGTCCACCATTATTGGTGGCTTCTGGAGCTTCTGAAGTTGTTTGGACTACCAAATTTGCAGTGTGCTATGGATGCTGCTTTCTGCATCCCAGGTTCCACTTGTACTCAGGGAAAACCTACTCTACTCTAAATTATTATTTTAAACCTTCACCATATCCCTAAATCTAAATCTTATGTTTCTAAAACTTTACAAAAACATTTTTACAACTTTAGAGAGAGAGAGAGAGAAACATAGAAACATAGACAGAGACAGAGAGAGTTAGTGACTGCAGCCTAACATTTACTAATCTGCTTTATATTTATAATTACTCCTGAAGATTAAAATACCACTACTCAACTTCATTCATTACTGGCCATGCACCCTGCTCTGTGGTGCCCCCTACTCTACATTTGCCAAGTCCATAGTTCAGATGCCACTTGTGGGAGGCCTGCTCCCACTTTTTCCATGGTACTCTTGAGGAGAGAGGGGTAAAAAAATATCAAGTAGAAAGAGAGACCTAGCTGATGAGAGGAAAGACAGAAATATAGAATAGCTTCAGGAGGACTTGGGTCAATACCCACCAGCCCAGAACTTTATTAAAAAGGGCATTTTATAACAATGCGAAGGGACAAAGCAATAGACCTCCTGTTCGCTACATACAGCCAAGTGCAGACCCTTCCAAACACCTGGTAACCATACCCTTGGTCAAATAATCCCTTTATGTAACCCTGGTGGGTAAATCAAGCTCAGATTCTCTGATTGTGAGTAATTTGGGCCTCCACAATAGTGCGTTACAAAGTAAGCCTGCTACCTTTAAAGTCTGTGCTGTTTCTGCATGGAATTCAGACTATATTGTATAGACACAAGAGTTCAGGGCTTTATTAGTTTCCTCCTCTGTCGCTGATAGAAAACATTTCCCAAAAACAGCTTAAGGAGGAAAGGGTTTATCTGACTTACAGCTTGAAGTCTATCATGAAGAAAAATCAGGACAGGAACTCAAGTTGAGAACCTGGAGGCAGGAACTGAAGCAGAGGCCATGGAGGAATGCTGTTTACTAGCTTGCTCTTCATGGCTTACTCAGATTGTTTTCTTTATAAACTGGGACCATATTTCCAGGGGGAGCACCCCCAGCAGTGGTCTGAGCTACCTCCATTAATCAGTTATCAAGAGAAAGACCCACAGACATACCCATAAGCCACTAGTCTATGTAAAGATTTGTATTCATTTTCACTAAACTTTTGAATTTTTAGTTTACTTTATCTCTTCTTGATTTTGGTGCTTTTTACCTTCTTCTGTTGATGGCTTAGTGTGGTCCTGCTTTCTTATATGCTGAGATGAATGCTTAGGCTATTAATTTGAAATCTTCCCATTATTAGGACTTAACGACTCATTGCTAGGATTTTTCTGTAAGTACATCTCTTTCTGGATCCTGTAGATATTGGTATTTTCTACTTCTTTCATGAATGTGCAACTATTTTAAATTTACTTGGTGATGTATTATTTGTTGCATAACATGCAATTTAGTCTATATGAATTCAGACATTTTTCTAAACATCTTTCTTTTAACAGTTTCTTTTTCTGTTCAATAATGTTTAGCAAAAGTTAATTATATGACTTCAATTACATGTTTGTTTACATTATTTTATTCTATGCCAAGATTTGTTTATTGTTCAACATTAAGTCTGTGATATACAATGTTTCATAGATAAATGAGAACAATGCATACTCTACAACTATTGGTTGAACTATTGTAGCAGTGTCTGTTTTATTTATAGAACTGAGTGGAGGCTGCTGTGTTGGCTTCTTTTCTTGCTTTTCTTTTCTGTCCATTGGTGTAAATAGTGTCTTGCAGTTTCTCCTCATCATTTGTAGTGGAGCCGAGTTCACCCACTTGTGTTTGTGTCACAGTATCTAGTGTTTCAAATACAGTATTTTATAAAAATATTTATACAGTTGTATCTTCATGATTTTTTCTCTTTGGTTGAGACAGCGTTCCTACACTGTATATCAGGATTTCTTGGAAATCAATATGTAGCCCATGTTGCCATTAAACAAAATGTGTGGTAATCCTCTTGCTTCAGCCTCTTGAGTACTGTGATTACAGATGGGAGTTACCATTCCATTCCTGTTTTATATACTACTTTGGAATTGACCCCTCAATTAGCATGTAGTAACCTTAATTTTTATTTTTACACTTTTTTGCTAAGTAATTTGTCAGCTGAATAATATATCCCTTATTTTTCTTTCCTTTCTTTCACTTTCCGTCAGTTAAAGATTTTATTATTTGTTTTTATACAGAATCTCAATATGTAACTCAGGGTAACTATAAAATTTTATTACTATTCATGTATTCTCAAAAAATTCTTTGATCTTCTTTCCCATTTATTTATGTTTAAGGTTTTGATTTGATGACATTTTCATATTTTACTATTTTGGTGTTTTCTTAATTATATCTGCGTATGTGTTCCTCTGGTTAGTTTTACATTTCCATGACTTTTTAAAAATCAATCCTCCCTTAACTCAAATTACATATTGTCTTCTGTTCTTGCTAGAGTCTAAGGTATACAGTTACAGGATTTGTCTTTCATTTTGTGGGCTCAGTGTTTAGAAAATCATGTGGCATATGGAAATTCTCAATAGCTGTGATGAACAGGTAAATACATGAGTAAATAAGTGAATGAATTAGTGAATTACAAAAGTTTTTCGTTTTATTATTATATGTTTCTTCTGTAAAAGAATAAGTTCATTTCTTGTAGTTCCTACATCATAGTCCCATTTTGTGAAATGGTACTTAACACGTCTAAAGACCAAGACCACTTTAATTTTTGGCATGTCTAATAAATGACTCTTCATTATAGAGATGGGCTGCATTCTTATCCAAAACATAAAATGTGGGGATAAAGAGAAATGCATTTATTCTGCAAAATATCTAGTGTCTTTTTCACAGTATGAGGGAGTAACTCTTTAAACCATGGTATTAGATTGTCATATGTTCTGTTATAGAAATTGTAAGCATTTGAAGATTGCTCTCAGTATCTCTCTGTGCATTATACATGACTATTTCTCAGTAGGACACTCTAATAGGAGTACTCACATCTTGGACTTGAAATATAAATATCACTTTCTTATGGAAGATAGAACTTTGATATTACTGTTTTTAAAACTTGTCTATTAGTTTGTTCAGGAGAACCAGAGACTTGAATTATACCAATACCTTCAGGGGGGAAAAAAAGGATGTAAAAAAAAATCTGTTATTCATTTTTCCATGTACCTCCTGATATTTATATGATAGACAGGAAATTTGCAGAATTTAAATTAGACATAATAGATACATTTCAGAGAAATGTATTATGGTAAATGATCCAGCATTAGTATGAAAATATATACAAAGCCTTAATAGTTTATATCTCAGGATGATTTTTGAAATTTAATGCCAATGAAACAATGCTCAGATGCTCTAGAAACAAGCTCCCAGCAGAATTCTTGTGAGCTCTGAGGCTCTAAGAAGTATTTACTATTGCGTCTGTGCTGCAGATTAAAATGTGAAAGAGAAAGGAAGGAAAATGTGATCATTTTAACGCATTGATGATAGTCTTAGTTTCAGAATATTCTTCTGTAAATGAAAGTGCTTAAAGCCCTCAGTGAGCCTCCAGGCAATCCAGCAGCTCTTTATTCCTGCTGTGTTAGAAACATTTATAACCCAATTGGACTTCCAGACATCCCCCTTCCAGGAATCTACATTCAAATCTGATCTTACCTCAGAGGTGAAGGATGCCTCAGGCCTAAACTTCACTCCGGCAGACATTAGAAAGCCCTGCTGAAACCATGCAATGCCATTTGCATAGTTACGTCTGCACAGCCAAAGACTTTTTCCAATACTAGAATGAAAAAGGAAAAAATATGATAAATGATTCCAAATCTTATCATACATCCACTGTGCTATTTTTTATCTTGTGAACAATTTCATCAACACAGTAAATATAATCCCTCATTCTAATTAAATAGACATATTTGAAAAATTCAAAACCAGAATTATCAGCTTTTGTACAAGAAAAAAATCACTCTATTAGAATTATGTTTACATTTTTCAGTTCATTTGTAATGCTGCTATTTCTTACAGAAAGAGGGTAGAGTGTAATTTCACTTTGTATGGATTTTTTTTATATTATCCATAACAGAGGGAGGTGTGCTTAATAGTCCATAGACTAACAGGAGGGCTTTAGAGGAAATGAATCTATTTACTGGGGGAAAAGATTTGCTTTTAATATAGTCTGCCAGCAAGAGACTAATTGTGCATCTAATGTAAAGAGTTTGGTTATTTCATCTAAAACAACAGTGCAGTTATTACACATAGCACATTCCCTGTGTTTTCTATGCTATTCAACTTGCTAAGCACTGAACTCTGATTTTCTAGCCATATATGGAAGCCCTATGACTGATGGGGAATTTAGTTTGACACAGATCCTACAATAAAGGTAATAAAGGTTAAAATAAATCTTGGGTGTATAGCCATAGTATGACAGAACTGATAACCATATAAGAAGGAGCATGTGCCAGAGAGGAGTGACAAAATGATGAGGTAGGGAGACTGCAGCTGTCGATCACCAGCATCAAAGCCCATCAACACGAGTAAGAAAATGAATACCCATTATAATGACATGCAGTTGCACTATTGTTCACTGGGGCCTAAGCAGCCTAATACATATAATCACCTCCATTTATCATAATGTTTATTGCAAATAATATACATACCTGTAACATATGTTGAGATTGCTTTGATTCATCAATAATTCAGGTAGTAAACATCACAAATTGATTTTGTTTAAATATAGTCCACACAGGGAAACAAAGATATCTGCTAAAGAAAACGTTTACCTTGATTTGATAACTATGGTGATATATTCTTATTTGGGAAACCATAAAAGTTATATGTGGATTTTTAAGACAGAATTTCTCTGTGTAACAGCCCTAGCTGTCCTGTAACAAGCTCTGTAGACTAGGCTGTAGAGATTCACCTGTCTTTTCCTCCTGAGTGCTGGGATTAAAGACATGCACCAGGACAACTTGGCCAAAAGTAAGATATAGGAATAAACTGAGTTGAATAAATATAGTTATCAGATATTAGTATTGGCTCTTTCTTACTGTTAACTGTAGCGAATTTAATTCAATAATTATCAGCTTTTGTAACTGACAGAACCATTGCAGTTTGCCCTACTTCATTTTGATACTAATATGTTATGCTTAAGGATTAAGGTGTCATTTTGAGTTTTGACTCAATACCAAATATTCATCAGGTACACCTCTGTGGATAGACTACTTTCATTTTTAACATTTTATTTTATTCTGGATTTAGTACTAGTCAATATTGGCAAGACACATAACTCAAAGAACTATTCACATGTATATGCTGCATATGCTTAACGCTGCAGCTAAAAACATGTTCTATAGTAATAGGCAGATAATGTAGATGACGTTTTGCTTTACTCATTAGGCTTAAAAAAATTTCCACAAAGTGTGTTCTGATCACAATTTGTACTCCTTAAATCTTCCCAGATCCTTCCCACCTCCCCACTCACCCAAGTCCCCCACCCCCACATCTCTAGAAAGCAAACACTTTGCTGGTTTTAGCCCACAGATTTTGTCTTCTGAAAGTTTCCAGCAATTTCATGTAGCTTCTACTTCAACGACTTATTTACTCAAAAATTAATGTCTGCACTGTACCAATACCTCTGCAGCCACAGGGAATCTCTCGGCTCATTCTATGAGCTGTTTGCTCTTTTTTATGTTATATTTGTGTTACGTTTCTCTAGATTTATGTTACTTTCAAATAGTATCAATTCTGTGGTGCTATATTATCATTAATTTTACCAGAGCTGTGAAGTTCAACCTCTACCATATTTCTGTTCCCCTTTTGGGTTTAAATTTAATTATTTAATACATGTTATTTGTCTGTCTCCTCTATTTGTTTATTATTTTCATCTCTATTTGGTTTTATGTTTGTTTCATATACGTATTCTTTTTTTTAGTTTTTTCATTTAAGCTTACATTAGAATATTTTAATTATTTGATGTTTATATGTTACATATAATGTTTTATTTTTGAAAATTGTATGTAAGTTTTTATTTTTGAACTAAAAACAGGTAAATACTAAGAAAATAAACAAGCCCGATTTAAAAAATAATAGGAGCTTTAGAACTGAACAGAAAATTCTCAAAAAAAGAAAATCAAATGGCTAGGAAAAAATTAGAATTGTATACTACATCTTTAGTAACTGGAAAAAATGCAAATTCAAAGTACTTTAAGGTTCTATCTCATCCCAGTCAGAGTGACCACATCAGAAATTCACAAGAAATGCTGATGCAGATAGGATATAAGGGAGATATTATACATTATCAATGAAAGTGCAACTAGTACAATCAATTTAGAAATCAGTAGTGGTTTTCAAAACACAATTGTGAACTAAATAGCGATATTACTCAGGTACACTATTCCTGGGCATACACTCGGTGGATTGCATCTTATTACAGAAATAGGAACACACCCATGTTTACTGCTGCAATATTCTCCAAAGATGGTAAATGACATCAACTTAGATGTCTATCAATAGATGAAAGAGTAAGAAAAACTGCGGTACAGATGCATATAAAATGTTACTCAGATTTAAAGAAAAATTATACAATCATAATTTAGGTAAATAAATGGAACTGAAACCATTATATTGAGTGAGGTGATTCAGGAGTAGAGACAAATACTATGTGTTATCTCTAAAGTGGAAATCATCACTTTGAATCTTTTGTGCTGTGTACTTAATTTGGGCCATAAGTGTAAATCAGAAAAAGCAGTTTTAAAAAAAAAACCTTTTTGGTGGTTATCTTAAAGAAGTGGTTAGCACATTATAGATAAGCAAAACTGTAGAGGTAAAATACTATAGGCAAAAAGGCTAAAAGGATCGAAGGGGTATGGGGGAACTCCAGGGGTAAAGAAAAAGGCTAATCTAGTGGAAGTAGGTATGAAAAATTATATGGAAGCCAAACCTTGTAACCTTCAACAAAATAAAACAATAGTATGTTCTTGGTTTCACCTTACCAATTTTGATAATTTTAATGAGAAAGGACCCCCAGACTCATATGTTTGAATGTTTGTCTCCAGTTGTAGGAACTGTTTGTGAAGGATTAGGAGGTTTGATCTCATTGGAGGAGGTGTGTCACTGGGGGTGAGTTTTGAAGTTTCAAAACCCCACACCATCCAGTCTGCTCTGTCTCTGCTGTATGATTGTTGCGTCAACATATGTGCCCTCAGCTACTGTTCCAGGGTCATGCCTGCATGTCTGCTGCTCTGCTATCCACCATGATGATCAAGGAATCTCCCCCTGAAATGACAAGCCGTCCCAAAACTCTTTCCTCATAGAAGTGTACTAGGTTATGGAGTGTCTTCACAGCACTAGAAACGTAGGAAACCAAAGTTTCTTATCATTCATGGGTGCAGAAAAGAACATGAACATAAAGTCCTAGTTTCATATTTACAAACCAAGCCTAAAACTAGAAAATATATGTGTCATTAAAATACTTTCTCAAGAAAATGTAAAGATTCGCTGAAGTTCTCTCAAGGATATTTTTCTGTATCATTATGATGGTCAAAGTAGAGGGTTTTTTTTTTTGTAGCTTATATTTTTTTTAGAGATTTGCCTGTCTCTGCATCTTCAGTGCTGAAATTAGAGGCTTGTGCCACTGCCACCCAGAAGCTTATAAATATTTTTTTTTAAGATTTTTTTATTTATTATGTGTACAGTGTTCTGCCTGCATGTGTCCTTGCAGGCCAGAAGAGGGCACCAGATCTAATCGCAGGTGGTTGAGAGCCACCATGTGGTTGCTGGGAATTGAACTCAGGACCTCTGCAAGAGCAGTCAGTGCTCTTAACCACTGAGCCGTCTCTCCAGCCCAGCTTATAATTCTTATTAAATTGGTTCTACATTGTGTTTCTAAATTTCAAACATAAGTAGATGTTAAAAGTGATAGTGTCAAAGTCCCTGAGGTGTAAACAATGACATGAAAACTTATTCTTGTACAGGATGTACATGGTGTCATTAACAAAAGGTTGGTGTAAATATGGGCAGGGAAGAATACGTGAAGGGATTGGATATATGCTACTAAACACTAGGCAAGAAGGTCTTAATTAGGAAGTAACAAGAAGTGAGATTGACCTCTAATTTGGTGAGTAAAAAAATCAAGCTTGTAGGCAATGAACTTGACTATTTAACTGAGGATGCTTTATAAACAGTAACTGAAATGAATTAAAGATCTTTTTTATGCATGAATTAAAAAATAGATTCTGTTCTGCACCAAAGAAATTCTTCTTTTCAGTTGACTGGTGCTTTAAAATTCCATATTAGTTTTAATATCTTTCTATCTAATATATATATATATTATTGATATATATGTATGTATCAATATTTCTACACCCATGAATAATAAGAAACTTTGGTGTCTTACTTTTCTCTATGTTCAATATTATTGATATATATGTATATATCAAAATATATATCAATATGCATGTATTGAACTAAATATCCTGTATGCAAATATGGAGATAAAATTTTCAGCATTGCTAGTATTCTAATAGCCATGGTAAAAATAATTATAGTTGTTTTAATCTATTCACATAATTTACTTAGGAGACCTAATAACATTAATGATGTATTTATACAACATTTGAATACTTATTATAATTTCAGTCAACCAGAACAATTGTTATAATCCATAAGTTATAAATACATTCACTATGTAAATAGAAAATCTTCATCAATTAATTACTTACTCTGTGCTTCTTATCCTTATGAAAAATTCATAGAAGCTCCACTGAAAGTAATTATAGCACATTATATGTAATCACTTGCCAAATTCCATGTTTTAAATCAATCATTTTTTGTGTTCATATGTTTGAAGTAATTTCAGAAGTAAATAATCACAGAGCTCAACAAATGAGGTAAAATGGGTAAAACAAAAAGGCAGGGTTTTATTATAGAGTGAGAGGATGAAGTGACATCTTTTCTGCTAACTGAACTGCATCTTTACTCTAGGTGGAGGTACTGGGTAAACAGCACTAACAACTGCCTGACAGATGAAGGCTTTTTAACATAGTAACTATATTTTATTAAAAAAAGTAACTTGTATTCATGACTTGGTATTATCTTTCACTAGGTATGTGTCTCTAAATTCACTGCTTTCTACTTTGATTTTAAGTTCATCTTATTCTCCTCATATTATATATATTTAAATACACTTGCTTTCAACATGTGCATTTGTTATACCATTTCTTGATAATTATTTAAGCATAAATAGTTCATAAAACAAATTGATTCTGAGCAGTGAATGGACAGACACCCCTGGTTGCTCATAGATTCTGTTTCATTCCTATTTATCTGCTACATTATATATGTCACCAGAAGTATTTGTTCTCATGTAGGTGCAAGGACACCTTGGTCATAAGTCAATCAGAGAACATATAGTAAGATTGAAGATTCAACTGAAATGTAAATCATCATAAGAACTTTTCCAAAGGAGACCTTTCTTCCGAGGGAATGGCCATCACTAAGGACTATAATTCAAGATTTCAGACAAAGCTTGGTTCAACTACACAGATGCATTTTCTGTATGAGTTACCCAGGATTACTACACCCTTATTTACAGTTCTAGAGGAAAATCTACCTTTCTGTATAGATTCTTACAAGTAAATGTTTCATCAAGTAGAGAACATTAGAGTCCTCTGAGAATATAACTGATTTTTACCAATATTGTAGTTTATTCTCTTATTTTATTTTTTACTTAAAAATTTTTGTCCATTTTATGTAACAACCACAGTTCCCCATCCCTTCCTTCTTCCTGCTGACCCCCACTTTCCCCCAACCCCAGCCCATCCACTCCTCAGAGAGGCCTTCTATGGGGCGTCAACAAAGTCTGGCATATCAAGTTGAGGCAAGACCATGCCCCTCCTCCCTGTATCGAGGCTGAGCAAGGTATCCCTCCATAGGAAATGGGCTCCAAAGAGCCAGTTCATGCATTAAGGATAAATCCCGGTCCCACTGCCAGTGCCCTCGCTTACTGCCCAAGCTGCACAAGTGTCACCCACATTCAGAGGGCCTGGTTTGGTCTGATGTAGGTTCCCCAGCTGTCAGTCCAGTGTCAGTGAGCTCTAACTAGCTCCAGTCTGCTGTCTCTGAGGGTTTCCCCCATCATGATCTTGACCCTTTGCTCATATAATCCCTCCTCCCTCTCTTCAATTGGACTCCAGGAGCTCCACCCAGTCCTTAACTGTGGATATTCTTCCATCAGTGTAAGGGGAAAATTCCGCCATTGCTGGTGTGAGTGCAAATTTGTACAACCGCTTTGGAAAACAGTATGGCAGTTTCTCAGAAAACTGAGAATCAATCTACTTCATGATCCAGCAATACCATTCTTGGGCATATACCCAAAGGATGCATATTCATACCTCAAGGATGTTTGCTCAACTATGTTCATAGCAGCATAATTTGTAATAGCCATAACCTGGAAACAACCTAGATGCCCCTCAACTGAAGAATGGATAAAGAAAATGTGGTACATTTACACAATGAGTATTACTCAGCTGTAAAAAAGACAATGACATCATGAAACTTGCAGGCAAATAGATAGAACTAGAAAAATATTCTGAGTGAGGTAACCCAGACTCAGAAAGACAAACATGGTATGTATTCACTCATAGTGAATGCGAGATGTAAAGCAAAGGATCACCAGACTGCAATCCACAACCCCAGAGAATCAGGTAACAAGGAGGACCCTAAGAGAGACATGCATGGATACCCCTAGGAAGGGGAAATAGATAAGATCTCCTGAGTAAATTGGGAGCATGGGGATGGGGAGGAGGTAAGGGGAGATGGCAAGAAAACAGGAGGGAACTGGATGGTCGAGTTGGGAGAGGGACAGAGAGGTAGAGCAAAGAAAGAGATATCTTGACTTGATATCTTGAGGGAGCCATTATGGATTAGGGAGAAACCTGGTGGTATGAAAATTCCCAGGAAACCATAAGGATGACCCAGATAAAACTCCAAGCTATAGTAGAGAGGGTTCCTGAACTAGTTATCCCCTGTAATCAGATGGATGACTACCATAATTGTCACCATACTTTATTTATTCTCTTAAGGAAACTGTTCTACAATCAAAATTAGCATGGTTCAAAGTTAGTGTTGCTTCCTGGTCCTTGAAAGAAGAAAACAAAAGTCCTTTTGGGTTATGTACATTAAGTTAAGGTAATTGTCTTTGAATTCTGGGAATCTATATTTAGCCAAATGTGAGTTACTAGTTTAAATCACAAAAGATACCCAGAAACAAAGTGCTAGAGAGGCCCACAGAAATCCACAAAGATACCCCCACAACAGACTGCTGGCAATGGTCGAGAGACAGTCCAAATTGACCTACTCTGGTGATGGGATGGCCAAACACCCTAATTGTCGTGCTAGAAACCTCATCCCACTACTGAGGGATCTGGATGCAGAGATCCATGACTAGGCCCCAGGTGGATCTCTGGGAGTCCAATTAGCGAGAATGAGGAGGGTTTATATGAGAGAGAATTGTTGAGACCAAGGTCAGATAAAGCACAGAGACAAATAGCCAAACAAATGGAAACACATGAAATATGAACCAATGGCTGAGGGGTCACCAACTGGATCAGGCCCTCTGAGTGGGTGAGACAGTTGATTGGCCTGATCTGTTTGGGAGGCATCCAGGCAGTGGCACTGGGTCCTGTGCTCATTGCATGAGTCGGCTGTTTGAAACCTGGGGCCTATGCAGGGTCGCTTGGCTCAGCCTGGGAGGAGGGGACTGGACCTACCTGGACTGAGTCCACCAGGTTGATCTCAGTCTGTGGGGAAGGCTTTGCCCTGGAGGAGATTGGAATGGGGGGTGGGCTGGGGGGAAGGTGAGGGGGGCGGGAGGGGGGAGAACAAGGGAATCTGTGCCTGTATGTAGAACTTAATTGTATTGCAAAATAAAAATTTAAAAAAAAAAAAAACAATTTCGAGGAGCTAGTATTTTGCCTAACAAAAGAAAGTTTTAGTCCTGACATGATCTATTTTGCTAAATAATAAAACAAGTTTAAAATTGAAATTAAAAAAAAAAAGATACCCAAGTCTTTAGTTGCACGTGACCTTAGTAAGAATTTGAAATTTGCTTAGGAGTAATCTTGTACAAATTTTGATGAAATTGTTTTACTATTCTGAAATATGTCCATTTATTGATCACATTTTGACCTTATTTTTTCAGTCAGTTCTTAATTAATAATATTCACATACTGAGAATTAGAAGAAAAAAACAGAATCATCAAATATGCTACAGTTATAGATAATACCAATTCATTTACAATAAACAATGCAATGAATCCCAGATTTATTACTTGTAGTCAATATATGAACAAATTTAAGGTGGATAACTGAAATACAACAATAGAAAATATGCTAAAGGTATTACAGATGAGACTTACTTAGAATATATGGAATTTACAATATAACAATTTTTCAGGAGTTAAAGACAGAAAAGCACAAAATAGATGTAGGTAATTTATTGGTTTAACTGGACAGATTTGCAAAACCCATGTATTTATTCATAGGACAATATTAATCGAAAAATTCAAAATAAATTAATACTCATCCTAACAACAATAATACAATAACTTGATTTTTATCAAGTACTTACTAAGACAGAATTGTCTCAAAAGTGCAACAAAATAGATTCTTGGTTAAAAGTAGGATTTTTTTTATCCACTTCTCCTTTTCAGTGGTTGGATTTTGTATGGCTGGAACTTGTGAGATCTTGCATGTGCTATCCCACCCCTGAGAGTTCATATGTACATCAGACTTGACGTTTATGGAAAATGCTCTTTCCTTGGAGTCATCTACCACATTTGGCTTTTATGATATTTCCACCCTCTCATCTACATAGATCTCTAGGCCTTGAGGGGAGTTGCATAAAGTATCTCACTTAAGGCTGAGTGCTGGTAAGTAACTCCTTGCATATTGCTGCATATTGTCCAGTGTGTGGCTCTATATTAATTACCATCTACTGCAAGAAGTTTGTCTGATGAGGAATGAGTGATGCTTTATTCTTTGGGAATAGCAATATGTCATTGGGAGTCATATTACTAGTATGTTCCTTCAGCAGAATTCTAGTATTAGCTTTCTCCTGGTGCCCAAGACCACATGAGCTATCTACTCTCAGCTTCTTCACTATTTTAGCAGTATGCTGTATGGATTCCATCTCAAGAACTCTGCCTAAAATCATATCAAAATTGATTTGTTACTCCCATAACATTTATGTAACAATTGCACCAGTATATCTATCTTGTGTGGTCCCTATTGTAGATTGTAGGGTTCATATCTGGAGGATATTGGCCATCTCTTCTCCAGTAGCATGGAATGTACCTTGGGAATGGGAAAACGAGTTTTCTACAATGGAGTGTCACTGGGTATGTCAACCACACTCCAAGGCTGTGATCCCAGGAGTCCTTTGCCAGCACAAAATGGTCTCTGTTTCATGTGGACTTTTTGTTTTGGTATTTTGTCTTATTGTTTTTTTTTTTTTTTTGTATTTTGTTTTTTGGAGGGTTGTGTTTACAGGAGGAACACGGATTGAGTGGATAGGGAGGATCTGAGAGAATCAAAATGAGAACACTAATTAAACAGGAAGTGATTTTAAGAAAACACAAAAAAGAAACATCAATGCAAATTTCATGAATCCTTATGATTTCCAGATAATGAACATAAGTAGAATGCATTTAATCCCTGCTAAATATCATGTATAAGCCTCTTATTAACAAGAAATAAAGAGGATATTATAAAGATCATAAATAAAGGAGTAAAACTCCTTCCTCTGCAGATCATATGCTTGGTTATGTAGAAATATACACAAATGACCTTTTTGCATACAGTAAACATGGCTTTTGAGAAAAAAGCTGTATTTTTCTTTTTACTACATTTTTCTGTTTATATAATTGAAGTCACATGGTATGACAAACTTTGAATGAAAATATTAACCATTCCAACTATGTTCCAACTAAATAGAACATGGATGATAATCTGATAGAGCATAATACATATTTTCTTACAATGCACTTGACTTTCTTACAAAAGTGGATACACAGTTAAATTATGTATTGTACCCAAACCTATTTCTGTTTTAATGAAAATCCATAAATACCTTTATTGTTAAATTGAAGATCAATCTTATTATACAGTAGAGATATAAAAACAAACTCTGCTTGTTTTGAAGTTTGCAATGCTAACAAATACCTCCAGTGAAATGTAGGATTTTTTCTGCCACATTTTGCCAGCATACTTTTCTGGAAATCATGGACAGTGAATTCTAATCCTGATTTTCTAGTGGCACAGTCAGTGGCATTAGACATGTCATTTTGCTTTTTCTTTCTCAGTCTTGTCTTCTGTTAAACAGAGATAATATTGCTCAGTTAAGCATATGGTTCTGGCTTATGTCCTCTGAATGAGTACACAAAAGAAACTCTACATGAATTAGAATAGATGCCAACAAAATTACAGGTTATTTACCTCAAAAGTGCATAAGAAAGAACCCATGAAAGTGATTTTTTAAAAATATACACTGGCTGTATTTTAATATTGGAACATATATCATTCTAAACACTCCATGTTTATAAAGCTGTAAGAGATATTTTTCTCTATTATATAAAAAAGAACAACTTGTCTTCCAACTTGTCTTTTGGAGGAAGGTCATAAACTCCTCATCACCAATTACCTGTTAATCAGATTCAGTGAACAGTTAACTCTCAGGAAATGAAATTCAAATAATGTCAGAAAATCAAGCATAAGTATATACACTCCATTATTTCTTAATAAGTGGCCCACTCTTTCCACCTCACAGACTTTTAACTTTACTAGTTTAGAAAACAAATTTTCCATATTCACAGAGACTTCAGTGTCAAGTTTACTTGAAAGTACCAATGAGCTCTGAGTAAACCAACAACAACGTTTTATGTGTGCAAATCTCAAAGCACTTGCAATGTTATTTGTCTGTCTTTTGGCATTTGTACTCAGTACTCTCACCTTGTTTGTGCTGGTCTAAGAACTGTAGTTCCTTTGAGTGCAGTTTTATTAAAATACAGCAAAATGATCATGACCAAGGAGTCTGGAATCAAAGAGATTTGGGTTTACAGACATTTTTAAATCTATGTTTTATAATCTTATTATTTAAAATACTGTAATCAATGTATCATTACACTGAATATTTAAAATTAACAAAAACTAAACATGAAATACAAAAAAATAACTCACCATCACCTTACCTCCGAGACAGATTTCTTTCCCTAGTTCTCCATTCTGAGCATTGTCTGTGACAGATAGCTTCTCTGATGACCTGAGCTGTCAGTGACATCCTTACTGCTCTGTGGCATTCTTTTCTCAGCTTGGCTCTTTTTCTGCATTCCTTGTGTCTATCTTATCATGCTGGCTATTTCCTCAATCTCATAAATGAAAGAAAAAAGCTTGCCAAGACGAAGTTAAAGATATATTTCCTCTCTTTTCAGTTATAGCCTCTCTGTCCTTTTGTGCTGCCTTTCAAATATTTCACTGTATGAGTACTACAAAGCTATGTTTCCACTTTCTAGCTGAACTAAATAATTTATCTTGAAAATCCTAAATATAGTTTCTTCTATACCTCTTTCTAGATACATGGACTTCAGTTGTTACTGAATGGATTGTAAATATCATAACAATTACAATCTTTCCAGTGAACTTGGAACACAGTACTCTGTCAATACATGCTCATCAGAATGTTTCAGTTCTACATATATATGTATGCATGTATGATTTTTTAAACTCTCAAGAACATATAAAATGTGGTTTAATATGGTTTCCATGTCACTGCTAAATAATATTTTAATTGTTCTCAAAGAATTGCTGACATGCAATGGTATACCAAACATTCAGGTAATATTATAGTTAAATCCCATATTTGCTTAAAAAATATTAATCAAGTACAAAAGAGATACTAAGATATAGGTATTTAACTAATAAACAAAAGCAATACCAAGAAAAAATATGTCAATCATAAATTATAACAATACTGACCTGATGCAAACTATAAAGTTTACCTCCCATTGCTTCGTTTGTTTAAGACTTTGTTGGTCAGAAAGAACAAGGAGAACGGCTAAAAGGGTTACATAAAGGCCTAGGTTTCTGAGTTCAGTGCTCCGATCATCTGTGAGAAGTAGTTTAATCCTCTGAATTTACTGAGGAATGGTAGCTTTCCAAGGAAGGAACTCTTCAGAAGGTATCAATATCACGTTGGACTTTTCCTAATTTCAGAAAGTGTGTCTGTAGAAGAATCTATTATTGCCATAATTCCAGGTTTGAGTGAGTAATTTTGGTAAGCATATATCAGGAAAATTGAAAAATAAAACAAAAACAATTACTGAGTAGATGATAGATAGCAAAATGTCATAATATTGGGTGCTCACAGCATTCTGCAAAAGTGACTGGAAAAGCCATGCTGAAGGAATCAATCATGCAGGAGTTCCCAAGAAATTTTGGGGTGGAGTGTCCTTTCTATGGATGGTTATCTGGCTTTTCTTTACCACCACAGGAATTTTTATACCAAGGGATAAATAATAGTAATTTCTGGTGGAAATGAATGCTCTACTCTCTAGCCTTCTTAAGTGTACAATGTATTAATATCCTTAGCTGTTTACTGTTCTTCTTTCCTGTTATAAGGTCAGTTGCATCAGCCATTCCCAAAACCAAGATTCTCAAAGGATGCTTGAGCCAAACAGGCTTTGGATCAAGAAATTTCATCTTCTCTGCATGGACAGCTCTCAACAAATACTACTACATGTAATAATTAATTAATATAATTTATATTACACAGGTATGTATTTGATATTTGATAACATCCCATTGCCTACACCATGATACGTTGCTAAACCCACATTCAAGAACTGTGAACATGACTTTCACCTTGTCAGCCCTCATCTGAGAGTCTTAGTGATAGACAGTGACTTAAAACTGGCCAAGGTACAGAGATTAAGAGCCCTCAGAATACTCAAACTTAAGGGAAGCATATATACCATACACCTTTTCCAAAGCCTCAGGACTTTTGTAAAAGATGGTGAAGAAATTGTGTAAGAGCTGGAGGTAGTAGCAGACTACAAGGAAACAGAGTATTTTTAACATAGCAGGGCCACTGAGCATATGTAACTAAGGTATAACATGCACAAATCCAGTACAAGCCAAAGCCAGACCAAATCCCAGCATGGAGAGTAAAGTTGGGCACACAATGACACCCTTTACAATAAAGCTATTGAAAGTTTTTAGCTGATGGTAGAGAGAGATAGTTTTCTCTAAAAACCTACCACCTAGTAAGTGGCTACTCTCTAGTGGAAGATCACACACCCAAGGGTATTTGGTCAGAACAAATTTGTCTTGAAGGATTTAGAAATAATGGGTCATAGTTGGGTAAATAAGGGAGAGGAGTAGATCTGTGAAGAGGTATGGGAGACAGAATGAATATTATCAATGCGTAGACGAATCCCTCAAATTACAATAAACTTTTGGGAATACATTATACGAGTATGTGGTGTAAAAATTATCCACATGAGAAAATATGTGGATAAAATTACATTTGAAGAATTAGAACTATGTCTACTAACTGACCACATAATGTGATTTGCTTACCATATTATGGAAAATTGAATTCTGTACCTTAAGAAACAAATATACATGTGTTATTGTGGTGGTGGTGGGTTTTTTTTGTTCTCTGCTTATCTCTGTCTTTGTGTGCCTGCCTGCCTGCCTGCCTGCCTGTCTGTCTGTCTCTGTCTGACTCTGTCTCTGTCTGTCTCTGTCTCTGTCTCTGTCTCTGTCTCTGTCTCTGTCTCTCTCTCTCTCTCTCTCTCTCTCTCTCTCTCTCTCTCTCTCTCTCTCTGTGTGTGTGTGTGTGTGTGTGTGTGTGTGTGTGTGTGTGTGTATGTGTGTGTTTCTGGAAAGTAGGTCTTACTAGCCACTGAATTGAAATATTGGCTAGACATTTTACTTTAAGAGTTAGGACAGGGTATTACTACATTATCTGTCTTATAGGAAACCTGAGATAGATTATGCTGTGTTGGGCTCCCCCTCATATATGTTTAAAGCTAATATCTTTAAGTTTTGGTGTTGGTGATTCTATTCTAGCTACCTTTAATTTTCACTATCTGGAAAAAAAGTACAATCCTTTTCTAAAGTCATCACAAGACTTGGGTTCAAACCAGGCATAAGCTAATAGTTTACATGATTTAGCCAACTAACTCAGATGTTTGTTTTAGCAGAAATATATCCTTCTCATCCTAACTGTTTTATTCACCAGTGACTAAAAGCCAGTACAAATAATAAATATTTACTAACATCATAAGATAGAAAAAGCAACCAAGATGCCATATGGCATTCAAAGGAATGCCAAATATCTCAGTCATCTTTCAACTGTGCTTTTTAGATAATGTAAATATCTACTAGGTCTTGGACTGCTTAAAAAAAAAACTATAATCCTACCTGGAGTCTGGGGAATGATCAGAATGATCTAGATGAGACCTATGGTTGGGGTAGTTTATGAAAATAAGGTGATGGATGACAACTGACAGCTTACAACATTTTTTCAGTTGTCATAAAACAATAACTGAAAGTCAATGTCTGGCATGACTGCCAACCCAGGATAAGCAGCCAGAGAAACATTAACAAAAACAGATGACATATTCCCTATGGAAATACTCCTGCTTGCTGTCACTGTGTACCATGGTGAGGATCAGGCAAGCTGGAATTTAAGCTTGTAAAATATAAACCATGCAAGAGAATCCCTTTTGTCTGTGTGTAGGTATGCGTTTTCTATGTAGTATACAATACATCATATCCTGAGTCAATTATAAAATTGTATCAATCTACTATAACTTAGCAAAGACTTCTCAAGACAGATATTTAGTTTTGTTTATTTTTACTTAGGGTAAAGTACTTTAAATTACTCCCTCCGCTAGGATACAACAATTCCACTCTGCCAAACATTGTGTAAAATGTCATTTTTGGGCTATAAAAATCACAATGTATTTTTTAGATTGAAAATGCATTTTGTCATTAGAAATTAAACAGAGAGTTACAATAGGCAGTTACTAGAAAGATGTTAAAAACTTGTGAACCCATTACTTTTTAAATAAATAATTTAAGTGTACTATTTGTTAAGAGTATTAATAGTCTTTCAGGAGTATATTAAATTTAGACATATATTTGCAATAAAAATGTCATTGATGCCACAAGTATATTAGGTTATATTATATCACAGAATTAGGTAGGTATGACAGTGGCAAGTGCTGTCTTTTTGTTGCTTCATTTACAAAAGTTGGTTCTTGCGTCCTGGAACCAACCTCTGATGATTTTGAACATAAGGAAAGGAGACACTATACCAAAACCACTGATTTTTTACATCTATTTAGTATTTTTCTCTTTTTAAAAATCAATTTTGCTAAAAATATAATTACATCCAGACATTTGTTGGCCACTCCCACAAGTTCTGTGCCACCATTTCCCCAGCATTATCTTACAGGCAAGACAGATTGTTGGTGGGGGGTTTTAATGGCTGGGTTGGTGTCCAGGTTTCTCTTTCTGTAGATTGCAGAATACCTTCTCATGCCAAAGAGACTAGAATATAGGGTGATGGGTCCATGCATGCACCAGCTTGACCTCTCTATGTTTAATAAGCTGTGTGGATGTTATTCAAAGAATCTATTTTCAATACAAAAATATAATTACATAATTTTCTGCCTTCTGTCCATTCCTCCCATATACCCCCTGCTCTCTCACAATTATATTGCCTCATTGTCTGTAATTGTTTATAAATATATATGTATATGTAATATACATGCATATATGTGCATATAATTTATATATTCATGAGTATATAAATACAATCTGCTCAGTCCATTTATTACTTGTATGTTTATAGTTTTCAGGGCTGACCACCTGATACTGTATAACCAGTTGTGGAGACTCTTCCCTGGGAAGATTATTTCTACCACTTTCAGCCTTACTTAGTTATCTAAAATGGTTTGTCTGGGTTTGAGTCACTGTAATATATTTCTCCCTTCCACCTTAGCATGTCTACTGGTGTGTCTTTATCAGTTCTTTTTTTAGGGACCTGTGTTTTTGAGACTTCAGGTGCACATATAGCTTGGTAGTAAGCAACAGTTCTCTATTTAGACTGAAGGCCAACTGTACAAGAGAAAAATTAGAGACTGGTGCTAGAAACCTATCCAACTACCTTGGGATATGTGAGGTCATGGATCTTAGAGAAGAATTTACAATAACGACTTTAATAAACTAGCATAATTGCTAACTGAATTCTAATATATATCTTTATAATAATAAATAAGTATAGCTATAACCCCTCATCAAAAATTTCTCTTTGCAATAGGTAGAAATCATTACAGAAAATCACAACTGATCAAAATGGAAAGATGATATGTTCACTTTTTTTAAAAAATAACAAATATATCTTTCCTTTAGTTCTATAATTGTATTATGCCTTCAAGAATTCTGCAATACTTTAATCGGTAACTGAATGGTGGCAGCTGCTACAGAGAACATCTAAGTCAGAAAACAGGATTAGTGAGTGGAGGCAAGAGAAGAACAACAGGTGTCTTCTTTACCCACTTTCCACCTTATTGTCTGTTATATTTTAAAAATGGCAGGAAGGAGTCATACCATACAACAAGGGCCACATGGGAGGTTTACTAAGGGGAGGGAAGAGGAGGAGCAGAGAAAGGGACAGGGAAGGAGGCAGAGAAGCGGGCAGAGACTGGTCCTTGAGGATGAGAGCAAAGACAGAGAAAGAGAGATGGAAGGTAAGGTAACATAGCAAACGCACACAGGAGATGCTCATAGTGCTGCAGATGAGGTATTTCCTGTCAGGACACTAAGGGCAGGCCAGTACAGATGCCTGAATGCTAACATTGCCTCTGGTTTCAGCAAATTCTCAGAGTCTGCTTGTCTCTGACTCCCAGTACTAGGTATATAGGCACATTCAGCCATGCCCTTCTTGCATGGGTGGTGAAGAAATGAACTCATTGCTAATTATTTCAGAGCAAGCACTCTTATCCACTAAGCTACCCTTACAGATCCCTCTTCTATACATTTATCATTATTTTAGAGTGTTTTTCTTAGACTTATAAAATGCATGATGGCCCAATACATTTGTAGTAACTTCAAACATCTATGGTTACTAAATTTTAATTGCATCAAGAGGCAAGTAGAATGATTGACTTATTCTACCTCTCTTCATATAGAACAATTCATGATGTTCACATAAAGACAAAAACTCCAAAATATACACTTAAACACACACACACACACACACACACACACACACACACACACACACACACACAGAGAGAGAGTGATGTATATACATACATATGTAAGGAGAGAGCGAGAGAGACAGAAAGTGTGTAGGTATGAATGTGTGTGTGTGTGTGTGTGTGTGTGTGTGTGTGTGTGTGTGTGTGACAGAGAGAGAGAGAGAGAGAGAGAGAGAGAGAGAGAGAGAAGAGAGAGAGAATTATATAATCTTATTATTAAAGCTAAGAAATTCAATATTATGGCTTCCACAAACTGAAAACCAAAGAATATCAACAGTGTCATTTGGTCCATACCCAAAGATAAGTAGCTAAAGCCACTAGAAGAGATGTCTGGTGTCAAAAGCAAAATAAAATAATTTTCCCATCTTCAAGATGAATGGGTCTTTTTTTCCTCTACTGTCTACTCTTTGTCTTCTAAGGTATTGAATGATGCCCACACACATTGATGAGAGTAGATTTTCTTCACTCAGGCCTGATCATTCAAATTCTATTCCATTTCAGCAATACTCCATTTTAAACACACAGAAATGATGCTTTCCTAGATATCTGGGTATCCCTCATCTTAGCTAATTTAACACATAACATTAACTGTCAACTGTAGTTAGTCATCATGAATGTTATTAGTCATGGGTACATTAGTTTCCTACCTGCTCTGACATATTGCCAGAAACCTGTAGATTAAAACATGCAAAATTATGCCAATTTTATGAAGGTAAGTTGTCTAAAATGTATCTTCAATGTTGTATAATTTCTAGAAGCTCTACAAAATAATCTGTTTCCTATATCTCCCATATTTGGGGACACCACTATTCCTTGGTTACTCCCCTATCTACAGCCCGCATCATACCCTCATCTTTCTTCACAGACTTTTGATTCTACACTTACATTTTCTCTTGGTCATTTTGATCCTTCTACCTTTCTTATAAATGTAATTCATTTGGGGCTGGAGAGATTGCTCAGTGGTTAAGTTTACTTGACATTTTTCAAGAGGATATGGATATCATTAGTCACATAGGACAGTTTATGATTACCTGTAACTACAACTTTAAGGAATTTCACACATTCTTCTGACGTCCAGGAGCACCCACACAGACATGAAAGGCATATACATATACAGTTTAAAATGTTTAAAATAAAATGTAAAAATTAGCTTTTATATTACATATTACAGATATTCTAAGATAATCTTCCTTTCTCAAAATCCTTAATTTTCTTAATTTAACCATTTCTGCAATATCCCTATTTGGATAATGTAAGATAGTATATTTACAAGTTCAAGATCCATGACATGGATTTTAGGGGTAATTATTCATGCTGTGATTTTCTCTCATTTAATGAGGTACAAACAAATGCATAAAATTGGGAATATAAACATTCCAGTTTGGTACCTTAGCTGTGATTCGGAAATACAGGCAAGTGTAGACTTAGGAATATAACAAATATGAGCAAGAGTGGAATAAGCCTAAAAGTGCCATGCAATAATTCTTCTCTACACTGTGAATATATATTACCCTCATTGGTTAATAAAGAACTAACTGGCCAGTAGCCAGGCAGGAAGTGTAGATGGCACAGCCAAACTGACAATGCTGGAAAAAGGATGAAGTCAGAGGAATCACCAGGAGATGCAGAGGGAGCAAGACATGCTGGAGGACAGGTGAGTCATGAGCCACGTCGCAACATATAAATTAATAGAAATGAATTAGTTTAAGTTGTAAGAGCTATTTGGTAATAAGCCTGAGCTATTGACCCAGGGTTTACCATTAGTAGTAAGTCTCTGAGTAGTTATTCGAGTATGACTGTGAGACAGAAATTTCTGCCTACAGTTTGCATGCTCTTGACTAATGATGAGGGGAATCCTGAAGATAATTGAGAAATTGAACTTTGGATAAAGGCCAAGTTCCTTCAAAAAAAAAAAAGAAAGATAGAAAGGTATACAAAAAATATTTACCATGCAGAAGTAATAACCATACAAACTGGGGATAAATTCAACCTTTGAGAATTTGGACACATGGTTGATTTGTTGTTTTGTTGTTTATTTGTTTTTAAAAAATCTGCTATAGAAGACTCAGTGGTTAAGAGAACTGATTTCTCTTCTAGAGGACATGGATTCAGTTCCCAACATCCACATGTTTGTCTATAGCCATCTGTTATCCAATTCCATAGGATTGGTCTAATACCCTCTTCTAGCCTCTCGAGGCACCAGGCACCCAAGTGCTGCACAGACAAACAAGCAGGTAAAACACCCATGCACAAAATAGTTTAAAAGTAACTTGCTTGAGAATATTTATCTGTATTATTAACCATTTCAATGATCTATCAATAACAATAAAAATACTGACAAATATGATAAAATAAAGATCTGCTATCTATTTGTGAATATTTTAAGATGAGTCTAGACAAAATACATTATAAAGTGTAGCAATGTGAAAATCTTTTTTTTAAATGTGATATTTGCTGTTAAATGTTTTTCACAGAAATAATTTTAAATGGTGGCATTCATTTGTCACCTATACAGAAGGAAGAAAGAAACCAAATGTGAGCTACCTATGACTTTCTGGTAGACAGGTATAGTATAAAAATTATTTTGTTAATAACATAAATCGTTTTATTTTATTTTCCAAGAAAAAGGCTGAGAGGCAGCAAAAGTCATATTTGACAAACTATAATGAAATAAGTTCACATTTCATGAACATTTAAATATACAGTTATATATTATACTTGGGAATTTGTAAATTTTTTAACATTTTATGACATATAGTTAGTTATTCATTTGTTTTTATTATCTCCAAAGAATGCTAAACTACAAAGTGATGGTCATATTCACCAATAAGATAAGAATTTTTACTTTGTGCATCACTCTATAAAAGAAAACAATACCGATACGGTTTAGTAATTATAGAGGGCTTTCTCTTTGGGGCCAGCAATCAGCTCCCAATTTAGGACATGGAGACTCCTTATTAGTTATGAATGCTTCGCCTTATCTTAGCTCTTATTTTAATTTGTTTCTTTTTATCTATGTTTTTGATTTGGGGCTTTTTACCTTTCTTTCTTTATGTCCTACTCGGTGTCTGCTGGCTAATGGCTGCCTGGCTGGCCCCAGCTGACTCCTTCTCTTTCTCTCTCATTCTCTCCTCCTTCTTCTCTCCTTTCAGCCTAGGTTTCTCATCCTATTTATTCTTTCTACCCACCAGCCGTATCTATCCTTCTCTCTCTCTGACTAGCTATTGACCATTTAGCTCTTTACTAGATTAGTCAGGCAAGCTGAAACAAATGCAGCACATCTTTACATAGTTACACAAATTCAGGTTAACCAAATGTAACACAGCTTTACATTGTTAAAGTAACATTCCACAGCATAAACAAATGTAATATATCTTTACATGGTTAAAGTAATATTCCACAGCAAGTAATTATTGGACACAACTAGGACTTTGTAATTTATAAAAGGTTTGTTTTTCTCTATAAATAATTTGTCATTTAAAATTGTTTGGTTTCTTCAATCATGGAAAAAAATTATAAATCCCTCAACAGAAAACCTCACAATGTCATCGTTTATGAACCTGTTATGCATAATATTTCTCTTCCTAGAGCACACACATAACAACATATCAAGCAATTAATAACTATTTTAAATGAAATAAGTAAATGACAGAAAAGTTTGCAAACTATTCATCAAATGAATGTTTAACAACACATCAGGTGTGGCACATGTAATTGTAAATATCACAGAAAGCACACCTTCCTTTGACCTATACAAGCAAACTAGGCATAGAGTTTCTAGACACTCATGTGATGTCTGCAATAGGCAGTATAACTATTATATTCTTGTCATTTAAAATGTTTTTAATTTAATATTGTGCACATGGGTATTTTGCCTTCATGTATTTATCTGTATATTTATGTGTACCTCTTATATGCCTGGTGCTCTGGCACCAGAAGAAGGTGTCAGATGTCCTGGAACTGGAGTTACAGATGGTGATGAATTGCTCTGTGGGTGCTGGGAATCAAACCTGGGAATTCTGAACAAGCAATCAGTGCTCTTAACCAATGACCCACCTCTCCAGCCTCTGTTTTGGGGATTTTTTAAAAGAGACTCATACATTTTCTCATGTAATTTTCTTATCAATCATTTAGGTAGATATAACACTACCTCCATTTTGAATATGAAAGTAATAAAGTTAACAGCATTTAAAAACTTAGTAATTATGTAGTAATAGCTTTCTGTTTTTAGGAGTCTGCAACTACCTGTGGATGTGGCTTACCTATCAGCATATGCATGAATAGTATTATTTTTGTTTATTATAAGAATTGATAATTTTAATTCGATAGTAATTACTTGTGTGACAAACTTAAAAAATGTAGAGAAATAAAAATTATTTATCTCAGGATTTCCTGAAAACTATAAAGAATTTTGTATTCATACATTCAGTACATTGTTTTATGTAAAATAAATTTTTCTCTCTATTTCTGGTTTGTCTACCTTAAATACTGTCAGGTCACTTGTGGCATTTAAGTAATTTCAAGATGTAGTGAACCATGAACTGAATTTCCATAAATATTCTAGATGGAGGACAGGCAAAGATAAAGATGTCTACAAGTAGTTGAAAATAAAGATATCTACCAAACTGAAATCGCTACAGATGTTTGGGAAATTTGTAGTAAGATGATTTAACATATTTTGATTGCTCATGATGGAAAATCATTTTCTGTAAAAATCTTATTAATATGCATTTCACCACACTCTAGATCATGAACAGTTTATTAAACCTGTCATACTTGTGCTTCATAAAACAATTTGAATTTGGGCTAATATCATGTATTTATACTTGCAAGTAATAATAGGAAGAAGCCATCAATTTTAAATATTAATTTGACTTCCCTACATATTCAGTGGATTTTGTGATTTACTTGAATGATGACTTACCTAACTTAAACACTTTGATGTAATCCTGAAGCAATTGTAAAGTGCTTTTTACTTCTCACAAATATTGCTTTTACAGGTCTCTATCATGCTGTCCTGTTATCCTGAAGAAGTGAGTGTTTATTAATGCCATTAATGGGATAAGGATGTGATAAATGATTATGCTATGATAAATATATTGCAGTTCCTGAAGATACAAGTTTTACAAAAGAAAATTAGCTAATGTTGATTACAATTTATCAGTATGCCATCTCTAGCTAGTGTTCTATGAATGTGTTAATTTAATAGGTTTAAATATTAAGGATCCAAATAATAAATTTGTAAGTTGTAAGCTAAAGTGTGGTTCAAAGCTCTATGCAAGTTATCTAAGACACCTGTAATAGCCAGCTTGAGAGGGAAATTCTACTTGTGTTTTCAGTTAGTTTAGTTCCTTTTTAGTTGCTACTGTGGTGAACAGAAAAAGGAACTGTATCGCTCAGATCTGCTCAAGATGTGTTTCGGAAGGACACCAAGTAGAACCAATGTCTTCTGGTGGGTAAAATGTGTGCAGAGGACTGATAAGAAGTGATACGGATCTTCTCTCATTACATGACAAAGGTTTATATCTTGATCAAAACTTGAGGAAGACAATATCGATTGATAATAGATCAGAACATCTTCAGCATCACCAAGCCAAGAGTATATCACTGATGTTACACTTAGTTCCTGGAGCAACACTTCCAAAGGATATTACTTTGTGAGCTATCACTATTGAAAATCTGCTAAAACTCTCTTCTTGTTCAGCTGTGATAAGAAAGCAAAAAAAAATTATACTTGGACTCACATTGAAATGAAGGCTATCATTGGGGACTTAAAGGACTGTCATACATCCAATAAAATTTCCATTTAATAGTTCATTCTGGTCCCTGCTGACCTTTGTCAGAACATTTTAACAGAATTTCTTACAAATGGTATTCAACCAGTTTGGAGAATGGACTCCCTTCTATTCTGTCAGAAGACTGAAACAGAACTAGTTTATGTTTAGGACAGCAATCTAGTTCTGTTCTTTTGAATAAAGAACTATATTGACTTTCCTGCCCATTATTATAGTATAGTCCATTGAAATCTAGATCAAAGTTCAAAAAACTGCCAGAGTATGTGTAATATAAAACATAATTTATAAATATATGACACTGTTTAAAGGGCACTATTAGAAAATGGGAAGGGGGAAATATAGGAAGTGTCATCACTGAAATAGAAGAAACAAAACAACAACAACAAAGCAATAGCAAAAGAAAACACTCAGTTTGTTTCATTGACAGGACAGTCTAACACTTGTATTAGCTTCTCCCTTACAGAAAGTTTGCTAAGAGTTTATCAAAAACTATTTTATCACCTGTCACAAACAGTGATCACTCCCATTAGTGACATGATATTTGGGAGAGATAAATCAAAAGCACTGTACTTACACAGACATCAATTGTAGAAGAGACAAAGAAGATAACCAATTTTAAAATGGGATGAGAAACAAGTAAATAGGAGAGAAGACTTTTTCCACTTCAGTTTAATGTCCTTACAGAACTTGACACTGATATATAGGAAAACAGTAAATCCAGTTTGAGGAAAAGGCTATAAAAACACTGTGATAGAAGTCATGAAGATGATGGTGGCTAAAGAAACCTGTCAGGCATTAGAGTACTCTGTTTAAATGCTAATTGATACAGTACCCTGTTCAGAAGCCCTCATGGCCTTTTATCTTTCTGTTTTATCCTAGCTTTTATGTTTCATCCTATTTTCCCCTTCACATTACTTCTATCATCAAATTTCAGGTTTTATTTAATAGAATCTTCTTTTCCAATTGCATCATAATTAGTCATATCAGGGTAGTTGTTATTTGTGCTAACTTCTTTCCTTTTAGAATTCTCCTTAGCATTTGCACATCATATTTCTTCAAGTGCCTTTCAAATGGTATAATCATCCTATTTTTTCTTACATTCATTTTTTTCTGGTTTCAATGGAGAAGAAGATTGTGTAATTGCTTATTTTAAGTTCAAGGCATTGTTTTTTTTCTTACCTTACTATTACAGGCTAACAAAAATATAAATGTTTCCATAGCTAAGTTTGTATCATGAATAAATGAGCAGCTCCTGTTTAATTAGTTTGCCTCAGGATACTTTGAAATACATCTACCTTTCCAGATTGCTTTGATTTACAATTGTATTACCCTTTTGTTAGTCTCAGATGATTTTTAATTGACTCAAATAATCTTTATTATATAAAGAGATGCTACTAATTATTTGATTTGAATAAACTCTGCCAATGGAAGTAATTTATAGAAGAACAATAAGTTTTCATCTTGAAAGCAGATGGATTCACAGACAATTCAATAGAAAAGGATGACTTTAAATGAGAGGTTAGTATAAAGAAAATAATATTTAGTTTCACAAATATTTAGAGTGTTAGAGTTAGGCATCAGCAAGAATTCAAAATAAAAATGATGTAAGATACTATTTGTTTTCAACCATGGTAAAAGAGATAACTCAAATTAAAATCAACATTAATTAAAAATATGTAATAGTGATACTGTATAATATGTAATAGAACCAATAAGCCATATATGACTTAATAAGAAAACTAAACAAATGGGATGAGTATGTTCTATGAGTCTTTTCTTGGGTTATTTAAGGTGTTCTACACTATTCACACTATCAATAAATTCATTATGTGTATATTTTTTTAAAAAATCATCAAAGGAAAAGCAGTGATGGCACACGCCTTTAATCCCAGCACTTAGGAGACAGAACAAGGTGGATATCTGTGAGTTCTAGGCCAGCCTGGTCTGCAGAAAGATCCAGGACAGGCACCAAAACTGCACAGAAAAACCCTGTCTGAACAAACCAAAAAAAAAAAAAAAACAAAACAGAAAACAAAACAAAACAAAAAAAAAAACAGAGGAAAGCAATTTTTATTGGAACAATGTGGATCCTGCAACAAAACTATAGCATTTTCTTCCTGTAGGTGAGTTATCATGATTTTGTTCTAGCCACAGTTTAGACATTCATTTTTCACATAAAGAAGGTGGATAGCTAGAACAATCCTAAGCAATAAAAGAACTTATGGAGGTATCATCACCCCTGATTCCAAGCTATATTACACAACTACAGTGATAAAGACTTCATGGTACTGACATAAAAGCAGACAGGTCTATCAGTGGAATCAAATCAAAGACCCAGACATAAATCCACACACTTACAGACACCTGGTTTTTGATAAAGAAGCCAGAAAGACACAATGTAAAAAAGAAAGCATCTTCAACAAATGGTTCTGGTCTAATTGGATGTCTACATGAAGGAGAATGCAAATCGATCCATGTCTATCACCCTGAACAAAACTCAAGTCCAAGTAGATCGAAGAATTCAACATAAAACAAGATACACTGAACTTGATAGAACAGAACATGAGGAATAGCCTTGAATGCACTGGCACAGGAGAAAACTACCTGAGCAGAACACCAATAGTGCAGGCATTAAGACTGACAATTAATAAATAGGATCTCATGGAACTGAAGAGTTTCTGTAAGTCAAAGGACACCATCTATAAAATAAAACAGCAACCTACAGAATGGGAAAACGTTTTCATCAACTCAACATCGAATTAGGGCTAATATCTAAAATATATAAAGAATTCAAGAAACTAGACATCAAAAAACCCCAAGCAATCCAATTTAAAAATGGGGTACAGATATAGAGAATTCTTAAGAGGACTCAGAATGGCTTAAAAACACTTAAAGAAATGTTCAACATCCTTAGCTATCAGGGAAATGCAAATCAAAACTACTTATAGATTTTATCTTACGCATGTCAGAATGGCTAAGATCAAAAACACAATGATGGCTTACAGTGGCAAGAATGTGGTGCAGCGAGGGGGAACACAACTTCATTGCTAGTGAGAGTGCAAACTCGTACAACCACTCTGGGAAATCAATATGGTGGTTCCTTAGAAAACTGGGAATCAATACCTCAAGACCCAGCTATACCACTCCTGGGTGTATACCCAAAGGATCCTCTATCATACCGCAAAGACACTTGATCAACTACGTTCATAGCAGCTTTATTTGTAATAGTCAGAACCTGCAAACAACCTAGGTGTTCCTCAGCAGAAGAATTGATAAAGAAGATGGGGTACATCTGCACAATGGAGTATTACTCAGCTGTTAAAAAATGATATCATATAATTGGGAATTGGATGGAACTAGAAACTCTTCTGAGGGAGACAACTCAGACCCAGAAATCCAAACATGGTATGTACTCACTTATATAAGTGGATATTAGCTGTTAAGTAAATGATAATTAAGTTCCAATCCACAGATCCAGAGAGGCTAAGTAACAAGGAGAGCTCTAGTGGGGACACATAGATCTCCATAGGAAGAGGAAATAGAATAGAATTTGTACATGAACTGAGGTGGGTGCAGATGGTAATAAGAGGGATCAGATGGGGTGGGACAGACAGAGGGAGAGATCAGGGAGAGATGACTGAAGTAGGGGGGCATTTAGGAGGTGATGTGGAAACCTAATACAGTGGAAACTTCCTGGGACCTATAAGGGTGATCCAAGTGAGGACTCTTAATAATGGAGACTTCAGAGCCTAAACTGGCCATCTTCTCTAACCAGGCAAGGCTCCCAGTTGGACAGGGACACTAACACTGCCACAAAAGCTTTGAGCCATGACCTGTCCTGCCTGCAAGATGTCCTGGGGCAATGGTGGCTCAGAGATCATGAGAGTTTTCAACCAATGACTGGTCTAACTTGAGGTCAAAGCCACGAGAGGTGGTCCATGTCTGGCACTGTCTGGAAGTCCAGGAACCAGAGGCAAGAAAGCCCAATGGCCCAGGATAGAACCAAACACAACTGACAAAAAAAAAAAACCAAAAACAAAATTAAGGCCAATGAAATGATTCCTAACCATAGTAGAATATACTTATAGATCAGTGCCTAGTCTAATTGTCACATAAGAGGCTTCCTTAGGAAGCTGATGGGAGAAGATATAGAGATTCACAGCTAAATATTGGGTGGAGCTCAGATAACCATGCAGATGATAGTGAGGAAGGATGATGAGAGCCAGAGTGATCTAGGACACCAGGAGAATAAGGCCCAGGAAATCAACTAATCAGGGATCTATGGGCTCACAGACACTGAGGCAGCAATCACAGATCCTGCATGGGCCTGTTCTAGGTCCTCTGCATTCATGCTGTGGTTATATAGCTTGGAATTTTTGTGGAACTCCTAACAATGGGAATGGGGTTGTTTCTGACTCCTTGGGACCCTTTTCCTTCTACTGGGTTGTCTTGTCCAGCCTTAATATGAGGGTCTGATAACTCCAGATAACACTAGGAGTTTCTGAAGGGAAATAGTGGAGGAGTGGATCTGGAGGAGAGGGGAGGTTTGGAAGAAGTTAGAGAAAAAGAAGGAGGGGAGGCTGGGGTCAAGATGTATTATATGAGAGATTAAAAGAAAAAGGCAAGAAAGGGTGGAGAAGTAGAAACCATACACAATGTGCTTGAGAAATGGAAAGCTCAACAAAGCTTTCATCATATGTATATATTCCACACTCAGGGCCAACTGCTATTTTACAATGAGGCAAAAAGTACACATTGGGCAAAGGACAGCATTTTCAACCAATGGTCATATACAAACTGCATAGCTGCAAGTAGAACAATGAAGTAGATTCTTAGCTATCATCCGGCACAAAACTCAGTTCCAAATCAATCAAGGGCCTCAACATAAGACTTAATACCCTGACCCTGAGAGAGAAGAAAGTAGGCAGTATTCTTGAATTTAATTTATAGGCACAAGAAAGGACTTTCTGAACAAGACCCTACTAATGTAGTCATTAAGATAAAACAATCAATAAATAGGATCTCATTAAAATAAAACAACTTGGTGCATCAAAATATACATTATTTCAGTAAAAAGGAAGCCTACAGAATGAGAATAAACATTTTAATACCCATGCATCTGGCACAGAGTTAATAGCTTGAATATATAACTAAACTAAAGTAAGAAAACAAAACCCCAACTAAAAATTGGGGCAAACACTAAACAGAGCATTATCAAAAGACAAAATGGATTTTATTTTTATAAAGTAGTTTTACCCCACAGCTGAGAATGAACGAAACTACCTATTCTAAGAGGAAGGTTAGCAGTGCATACCAGTTGTGGTTACCATCAGCTACTCCCTATCGCTGGAAAAGCAAGCTCTCTATTTCCTCTTCCCAACAACACCCCTAACTTTTCTTCCTTATGTATGCCAGAGGCCATCATAGTCTTCATAATCTTTAGATCTAGAACAAAATCTAAATTTTCTATTCCTTAAAATTAAAAGCACATGGACTTAGAGACTCATTATTTTGTTTTCTTAATTCTTTTTTTTTTTTAATTTTTATTTTGCAATATAATTCAGTTCTACATATCAGCCACAGATTCCCTTGTTCTCCCCCCTCCCGCCCCCCTCACCTTCCCCCCAGCCCGCCCCCCATTCCAATCTCCTCCAGGGCAAAGCCTTCCCCACAGACTGAGATCAACCTGGTGGACTCAGTCCAGGTAGGTCCAGTCCCCTCCTCCCATGCCGAGCCAAGGGACCCTGCATAGGCCCCAGGTTTCAAACAGCCAACTCATGCAATGAGCACAGGACCGGGTCCCACTGCCTGGATGCCTCCCAAACAGATCAGGCCAATCAACTGTCTCACCCACTCAGAGGGCCTGATCCAGTTGGTGACCCCTCAGCCATTGGTTCAGATTTCATGTGTTTCCGTTTGTTTGGCTATTTGTCTCTGTGCTTTATCCGACCTTGGTCTCAACAATTCTCGCTCATATAAACCCTCCTCATTCTCGCTAATTGGACTCCCAGAGATCCACCCGGGGCCTAGTCATGGATCTCTGCATCCAGATCCCTCAGTAGTTGGATGAGGTTTCTAGCACGACAATTAGGGTGTTTGGCCATCCCATCACCAGAGTAGGTCAGTTCGGACTGTCTCTCGACCATTGCCAGCAGTCTGTTGTGGGGGTATCTTTGTGGATTTCTGTGGGCCTCTCTAGCACTTTGTTTCTTCCTATTCTCATGTGGTCTTCATTTACCATGGTCTCCTATTCCTTGTTCTCCCTCTTTATAAAAATAAAATCCAAAAATCACACCAGGAGCAATTGTTCCCAGAGCAATGTGTTCGTTGTGAGTATTGTCCCCTTTGGCATCTCAGTTCTGTATTTTATTGAATATAATAAGCATGTTCTCGTTTGCGCACTCAATTTCTGAAGCTGGATAGGTGCTCCTGTAGACAGAGGGTGAGAGAGAAGCAAATGCTTAGAAGGCTTTTAGATATTTAAGAATAAATATATTTTAAAACTATATCCATAATATCCAGTTTCCTCAAAATTTCATTTTTATATGGACCGTTGTTAATTGACCTTGTTTGTCACTAAAATAAATAATTCATCTTGTGAAAAAAAAAAAGACAAAATGCAAATGGATATGTAACATTTGTAAATGTTCAATGTTTTTAGGTGAAATCAAAACTACTTTGATATTTCATCTTACAGCATTGAATGGCTATAATTAAAATATATAAAAATACAATAAATACTGGCATATAAAGTGAAAACATATATTCACTACGAGTGTGAGTACAAAATAGTGCAGCTACTGTGGAAATAAGCGGGAAGTTTCCCCAGGAAGCTAAAATTATGTCTAGGACATAATCCAGTTATACCAATAGATTTTGTAATCTACCGCTTGTTTATCTCTGATCATCACAATACCCAGGAAATAGATACAACATAGATTCCATCAACTGATGAATGAATAATGATAATATGGTACATTGTACTGTGGAATATTATTCAGGTATTAGGAAAAATGTAATTCACAAGTAGATGGATGGAGCTAGAAACAATGATATTGAGTGAGGAAATCCAGTCCGAAAAGACAAGTACCATATGCTTTCTCTATTATACCTATGAATCTTGAGTTATGTGTGCTTCATTTTGAGAACTAATAGATAACAGGAAACTTATCAGGAACTGGGGAAAGGACTTCCAGAGAAGGGCAGACAAAGTCCAATGAAATAATTGGGAAAATTGGAATTATGGAACAGGAAGGATTAAATGTGGTTTGAGGATAGATGGGAGGGCATAATTATCACTATAGGCAGCGATAACTAACAATAAAGGCTTTCCCCAAAAGTTATATGGATGTCTTTTACAACTGAGATAGATAGATAGAAACATAGATAGATAGATATATAGATAGGTAGATATAGATATATCAATATACAAATATCTATCTATATATATCTATCTATGCATACATACATACATACACACACACACACACACACACACAGAGAGAGAGAGAGAGAGGGAGAGAGAGAGAGAGAGAGAGAGAGAGAGAGAGAGAGAGAGAGAGAGAGAGAGAGAGATTAAATGAAGGTTAGCTCATAACAGGACAACAATGTCCCTACTAAATACCAGGGTCTAGCAATTAAATTCCTTAGCACCAGGAAGGAGTTTACCACTTTCAGAGTCTGAAAAAAAATCCAAACATAGCTATTGCCATGTTGTTCCTTTACCTCAAGATTTTGATGGTAAACCTCCACTGTTGAAGACACCACATACTTTAGTTATAAAACAGAGAAATCAAGCTGGTACTGACCTGGATATTTCATATCTATTGGCTAGTTTTCATAGTACTGGAAGGTGTTGTGCCTGGTATTGGAGGAGAAAAGTCATCAGTCTTACCCAGATCTGCACTGTGCAAGCTACAAGTGGACTAGCAAGATATGTTCATTTATGTAATATTGGTAAGACTGTTATAAATGTGATCAATCATGTTCTCACTGAATTTAGTGCCAACTCTACAAGATGGAACCCATACCTCATGGAATTATCAGGCCCCAAGTAGAGTGGTTAGATAGATCATAGACTTGAGTATATAATATAATACTATTATTTTTAAAAATAAACCAACTTAAAGTGATTAGGCCCTATATCAATAAAATAATGCATCTCTCCTTCTTCATCAGAGGCGTCTTTATTCTAATAGATGGCAATTAAACCCAACTAGACAACATGTAGAGAAAAAGAGACTGTGCAGTACTCAGTCCTAAATAGGACATCCATATCACTCCTCCCCCCATGACTCAAGGGTCATTTAGAAAGATGGAACAGAATGAATTTAAGAACGGGAAACAGTGTATGACTCCAAGGAATTACTATTTTCTACCCACAACAAGGCAGTTGTATATATGAACACACAGTGTGCACAAAATTTGAGTAAGATCAAATTGTACAACATTGTAGTATAAAATGGAGAGGTAATCATGAAGACCCACTAGCTGGGGAGATATTACAAATGGATAGCTTCTGGGTGAAGGAGAGTCACTTTCATTAAGGAACTGTTCTCTGGTAGGTCCATGCTACAGAGACTCCACCCCTTAGAGTATTTGGACAACACAAATTAAAAAAAAAATTAATTCAAAGCCATGCGCATAGGCAAAAAGAAATAGGGGAAGTGAGTGAATATGACCAAAATTCATTGTATAAAATTCTCAAAGAATTAATAAATATTTAAAATGAATACTTATAATAAAATATGTACAAATCCTTTCTTCAAGGGGAAAAAGTGATACATTTAGGCAAAGTAGTACAAACAACCATGTCATGTCATTCACGACAATAACTTGCTGCTCAAATCAAAGGGCATTGATTCACAAAACCTTCCACCAATTGGCTAGATTGGATTCCTATGTTGTTCTTTCCCAGAACAGGAACAAGCAAACTCTCCCAATACTGTAGACAAGAAGAGTTGCTACCGGAAAGGGGTGGAGACAGACCAGGGAAAGCAGTCATCCTGCTGCCACAGCAGGTAGACTCGACTCAAAGATATTAATTAGAGACTTGAATTGTGACTTTATCAGCAAAAGTTCCTAACCAGTAGGGACTGGTTGGCATAACTCAGCTCTTCCAACTAATATTGCAGTTGAATTTCACTGTGTGGTGGATCAGCCAGAGTTGAATAAGCCAACATTAGGACTGAGAGCTCCCTGAATAAGCTCTCCAAACTGCCTGCCAATTCATCTAGAAATCCCCATACAGAAAATCTGGTGAATAACTAAGCCAAGATAAATTGGGATATTAACTAAATTTTAACTGAATATTCCACCTGGCACAGGACTTGATGTTTTTGATCACACATTCGCCCAAATATTTGTCACTGTATAGCAATAAATAAATAACATAAAATAAAATGTTCATAGCATGGAGAGAAAAGGCCATCAAAATTCACCTTAGGTTAGCTTGGTATTAATTTGAGTCAAATGAAAATTTGAAAGATGTTACAATGAATATTCTATAGAGTACTGAACGGTGTTAAATTTGAAAAATTGTGCAAAATATGTTGATAAAATATAACAACTGACAAATGTCAAACCAGAAATTAAAATTTACAAAGGCAAAATTTTATGTTTGAAAATTATAAAACTAGAGTTCAAATGAAAATTTGCTAAACAAGTTCAACAGAAAAAAATGAATGTGCATGAAAATAGACCAGTAAAAGTTCTTTATGATGACCAAATTGTTTAAGAATGTAAGTATAGCCGGGCAGTGGTGGCACATGCCTTTAATCCCAGCACTCAGGAGGCAGAGGTAGGCAGATCTCTGTGAGTTCAAGGCCAGCCTGGGCTACAAAGTGAGTTCCAGGAAAGGTGCAAATTTACACAGAGAAACCCTGTCTCAAAAAAAAAAAAAAAAAAAAAAAGGATGTCATATAATCATGTGCAAACAAGAGCGTCTTCACCATTAGACTGTACTAACAAGTCAATTCACCACATTCTTCCAGAATTGCTAACAGTAACTGCTTTTCAGTACAGTTTAATTACTTTATTTTGAGATAAGATCATACCATGCAGCCTACATTGGTATCAAACCTGCACTCCTCCTGTCTTTGGCTTTGATATCTGGGGTTACAGGTTGCTCCATAACACCCAGTGAATCTTCTTGATATCTATCTTGATATCTCCATTCAATATCTCCCCACCTCAGTAGCTGATAGTCCTGGAGTCATCCTTAGATGATTGCCCTCATATACGTGTCTTTTTAAGATTTTAAAGGACTTCAAAATTATGTAACACCTCACAATGTAACCTAACAATTATACATAAATCATCTGCTCAAGTATTTATGGCCTTGCCTTTTGTCTGAAACCACAAAATAAATGGGGGAAATTTTATAGATTCATGGATTTCTTCCCCAAAATCAGAATATTTTTTTGCACCACAATTAACGTTTCTAAATGTTGGATGCATGAGTAGATACATAAGGTACTTTGTGTGTGTGTGTGTGTGTGTGTGTGTGTGTGTGTGTGTGTGTGTGTGTGCTGTGATTCCATTTACTGCAGCTGTGTTGCACATGTTTGAAAGGAAGACAGACGAAAACTGTTAGAAGCAGATAAATGATCTGTATTTGAAGCAGGTATAGCTATTGTTCCTTTCAGCCCCCAGTGATCATCTGTACCATAGTTAGATGATTCTTTTATCTTAAAAGATAATTTTCAACAAAGTTTTTGTTTTAAACTCAACCTAAACTATTCACAGCTGGAAGGATCTACAAAGGAAATTTTCTCCTCCAAAGGAAACTTAAAGCTTGTGGAAAACAGTGTTTCATCTTACAAAAGAGTGATAATTTCTGTGGTATAAAAGGCAAAACTATAGGGACAGAAAGCAGACAGTGTTTGTTAGACTAATAGAAGTGGCAGAGTGTCTTCAAGGGAACAATGTGAGGGGATTCTTACATCTTTACGTTAGTTATAGATAACAGGACAATGCTCTTATAAAGAATTTGTACAACTATATGTCAAAATAAGTGAGCTTTACTCTATTTATCTTTAAATAGAGTTTCACAATAAATGTGAGACCACCAGTGTAGTTGTGCCTACTTCACTAAAGCCACCACATTTAGTTTCAGAAAGTGACCAGAGGCTTTGTCACCTAGGAGAGACATTAGGACCTCTTTCTGGATTTAATTCCTTCACTAACATGGTGTTCCAACTTGACTAAAAGCATTCTTCCTTCACACACTTTGATTCCTGCCCCTGCCCATACATGTATTGCTACTCAAGATTGTAAGAGAGAGGCAGCTAAAAGATAGCACGTGAGTCCTCCAGTTCTAACAGGTGGAAATGGCCTGCTCCATTCAAGTTACAACATTGTTTTCACCAACTTCATTCATTATATGATTATAAACATTCATAAACATTATAAACATTTTGAAGCCAGCCTTGACGAAATTATGTCATGTATCTTTCTCAGTCTCCCTCATGTTTTATCACTTCTTTCCTCCCTCCCTCATTTCATACGGATGTGTCAAACTATATCTTCCTTTTCTCACATTTCTAAAGCCTCCTATTTCTGAAATTAAGAAAGAAACACTTTAAACAAAAGTCAGAGAATGGTACATGTGAATCCACTACCCTAGAAAAATCTGTTTATATGCACTTTGCAATTTTAAATAGAAAACTAGTTGATGAATGGATACATTGCTACTTACCTACAAAAGCCAACAAAAACATAGTTTGGTAGTTACTCTAGTTTCATTTCTGCTGCTGTGGGAAAACACCATGACAAAAAGTAGCACAGAGGACAAATAACACTTATATTCCAGGTTCCCATCTAGTACTCAGAGAAATACATACCTAGGCATAACCCACATACAGTCCACAGCAGAGAAAACAAATGAATCCTTGCTTCTACCTGCTGCTGCTCCTTATCTCTCTTACTCTGGTCCTTCATACTTCAGAATAGCCTTTGAAATGGTGCTATTCACATGCTGAGTCCTTCCACATCAATCAATAATCATGAGTTTCCTACAGACCTGCCTACAGGCCAACCTGATCAAAGTAATTTCATGATTAAGACTATTCTCTGTCCAGATGACTTCACAATGTACTGAAGTAACAGTAAAAACTAACCAGCATAGTAATGTAACAAATAAATGATTTTTATAATAAGAGAAATAATAAATATGTAACTATTTACATATGAAGCAGTGCCTCACTTTAGCTACATAGTCCCATGGTAATATTTGCACTTTGTAATTATGAGAGGCTTCTGCAAAAATGCTTCTATAATCTATTTTTATATAATTGTCACTGAAAAATTGTTTGGATACATTTCTACTATAATTTTGTGTAATAAAAATAAGCTTTATCTTACTTTACTATTCTATGACATCACACATTTTAGGGATTACTATTCAAGTGTTTAATTGCAGTATGTTCTACAGTGAAATAACCAGTATACTTGCATATTATTTCATGTCAAGTTTTTTATGGAAAACTTCTCAATGATTTTTAATGTTTTTTGAGACAAAGTTTTACTATAGCACCCAAGGTTAGCCTTGAATTCATTACAATCCTGCAGCCTCAGCATCTCACATTCTCAGAATATAGATACTAGGCACTATATCTTGTTTTATATTTCACAGTTGAAGAAATAGTGGGTTTTCAATCTTAAAGAACAAGTCCAGATTAACATGTCAATATATAATGGCTCTATCCCCCAAATTCATGCTTCATAGAATAATATTCTATTGCATTACATAGAAGTTATTTCTAGAAGTTAACCTACCATTTATTTTGAACCTCATAATCAGTGTGATGCTAAACATAAATTTTACTTCATGGTTGGTGTAGTTATATGTACTGGTTATATGAAATTCTCAAAGAACACAGAAAAAATATTTAAAGAGCATTTTATGTGAATGGATGCTAGCTCCACAAGGTTAATTAAGTATTAACTACAATGGCAAAGTCAACATTTATCATGAGGCATCCTCCTCAGGCCCAAACAGACAAAGTCATTCACACAGAATGTTGAATGACTTCTACATAGATGCCACAGACACAGTAAGGTACTGTGTAAAAACAGAAAAAAGAACACAATGGTTGGGAAATCTGAACAAGTACAAAGCATGCCCTTTGAAAGACAAGCTAGAAAGCAGTGTGAAAAGTCTTGAATAAAGCAGAAACAAGAGTCAGAAATTGAACTACAGCAAATAGTATGAAGCAAAGTGAACTGGGGTCTTCTCTGGAAACTGAAATCTCCTTGGATATACACACTCTTTCCCATTACCCATCCTGCACAGGGTACTCTTTTATGTAGAGAAAGGCTGACAATTCCTATATTATAAAATTAAAAATTCTTAATTTCTTAATATTTTAAAGTTAATATGTTTTGCAAGAACTAGCTCTAAATGTCTACTGAGGGAAAAGAAAAAAAGACAGAATCCTAAAAGAACTAGTGTACATAAAAATCAACAGAGGTGGAAGATAGGTTCCTACTGCTGAAGACACTATGCATTTTAGAAACAAGGCCCCAAGACTACTGAACTGGAACAGAAATGAATAGCCCCTTCCTGGAGACTAGTTTTCATGTCAGAGGAAGACACAGTGCAAGCTTCCAGAGGGTGGAGAAAACCACATTCTGTAGACTAACCAACAGCAATGATGCCTGTCGACCACATCAATGATTAGAATGGCACAATAAACCTAAGTGTACAGTTTTGGCACACATACCTTGGTGGTAACCAACTGCTCTATGAATGACCTAATCAATAAGGAGACCATGCCTAATACTGGAAACCTAGTTAACCACTCAGTGCTGGTGCTAGTGAAGTCTGGTTATTGGAGGAGACTCTACAATCCTTACTTTACTAAGTGAGCACAATACTTAACAGACTATAAACATTTGTGCTTACACCCACAGGTAAATGAAATATTTACACAGGTAAATGAAATATTTACCTGTCATCAAATATTTTTTTTCAGCAGATAGAGACAACTATAGCAAACCAAAACCAACCAAAATTGAGACTTGTGGAGCCCAAACTCATTGGAAACGTCTGCAAAATAATCCTGCACCCAAGGCTTGGGGAGCATTGTAGAAAAGGGGCAGAAGGATTCTAAGAACTGGAGGATCCAGGAGCTTCCTGAGAGATTGTGTTTCCTAGCAATATTAGAAAATACAGCCATAATGTCTCACCAACATAACTCCCTAAATGTGTTCTGAACAAGGATGACAGCAGCAAACATGCAAAACCAGGTTGAAAAAAGCCCACAAGGCCCAAACCCTGTACAAATCCATACAGCCAACTGAGAAAAGCTGGACATAGAAAGAAAGGGGTGGTCTTCCTCAGGGAAGAGCACACCAGTTAGTTTTTCTTTGCTGAAAGGTCAGCCCTGAAAACATACATACCAGGTAGCATTATACAAACCGAAGAAGTCTTATTTAAGAATATATATGTGCTACCTCCTGTGCTAATGAGGCACAAGCAAGGTTTCCAGTGGTAGGAATGTGGCAGCAACCCAGCCAAAAAATCTTCAATATACGGTTTGTCCTGCTTGTAAGGTATGTTAAGGAGATGGTGGCACAGAACTTGTGGGAGTGGCAAATTGTGTGTGTGTGTGTGTGTGTGTGTGTGTGTGTGTGTGTGTGTGTGTTTGTGTGTGTGTATACACATATATGCATGCAATAACAGTTTTAAAAGGCTAAGAATAGGATGGATATATAGGAAGGTTTAGAGGGAAGAAAGTGAAGGGAAGAATATTGTAATTAAATCATAATCTCAAAAATAAAATTGAAAAAAAATGTAAGCCGATTCTCCTATAGACCATAACCTAGAATTTTCTTGAGACTCATGGTAGTTTCTAAAGGAGATCATTGTCTTTCTTCATGAGATTTTAAAAAAAAAAATAGATTGTATCAATAAATATATGTTCATTGGAAATCTGTATTCAAACTTAATGTTCTTCTTCTTTATGAAAGAACAGCTGGTCAAACAGTTTCAAATCTTTGATAGAAACAAAAACTGAGGACAGGTTCTCCAAACAACAAACCAAAGTCCCATGTTGAAATGCATAGCCTATGGCCTCTTAAAAGCAGACACTGGAGCATGACGTCATCACTGAAATCAGGAAAAGTTGGCCCAATGTGTGTGATAAAATACCTGCAAGACAGGTGGGGTTGTGGTCATTTTTATCTTCCTAATTTTTAAAGAGAGAAAGTTAAGAAAAAGTTTTAAATCTCATAGTCTGGGGTTTCTTTTACTTTCTTTAGATTGTTTAGTTAAGTTCATTATGCAATACATGTCAAACTATACTAAAAGTGATTGCCATACCATGTTAAATTTCTAAAATCCTTTGAAAATTTAGTAATTATATCCTCATAATTCAAATCCTTTTCTTTCATCTGAGTTTGCATACTGAATTGTATTTAACTGTGTATATTAAGGAGAACAGATTAATCAATTATTTATCAGCACCTTTCCATGGTTATCAGTAAAGATGACTGCTTTCTCAGGAATAAAGAAGGGTCTGTGTGCTGCAGGTTTCCTATTACCTCAATCTCAGTCTTCATGATCTCATTTCTTCCTTTTGGGTTCCTGATTTTAGCCTACAAAAACTTCCATCTCCATTAATTTATTTGTGAAAGATGCTTGAGGTTTTTTTTTTTAAGTATTGATGATTTTGTAACCTGAGATTATGATTTTCTTAAATAAGTTGCATAAACTTGAGATGGGAAATCCATCTATCTCGAACCACTAGAACAAAATACACTTATTATTAGACCAAATTGGAATGAGTAGTGAAACAGATTTGTTTTTTTTTTTTTTTTAAAGTAAGACAAAACAAGCAAAAAAAAAAAAAAAAACCCACCCTTTTCTCATTCCCAATGCAGGAATTTGTATAATTTTTCTCATTCTCTATCTTTTGTAATTCTCCCTGTTCTAATAAAATATTTGTATTCATCTTTGTTTCTTACACACACACACACAGTCAATCAATCAACTAAAAATTAAAGAAATGCCCTAAGAATGAATTCAGAAGTAGATCTTGGCTAATATGGTAAAGTGAACTTCTGTTAGGTAGAAGACATGTTCACATGTTCTTGCAAATGCATGTAAGCTGAAATTCTTCTCCATGAGAAAGCCACAAGGAAAATGTGATATGTGCCCAAATGGCACTGTATAGTACATGTACCAGGGCATCATGTTGTAATAGACCAGGGAATCATATTTTTGTGTTAGAGTAAGCATGTCTTCAATCAGTGAGAGTCCTGAAGCACCGTGTATAAAAAATAAATTGATGCTGCCAGGTATAAGGAGTAGTAAATTCTGTTACAAACTGAAAACAGTATATACCACCAGATAACATATTAAAATACAGGTGTATTGGGTTAGTTGTATTCCTGTTTTGTTTTATTTTATTAGAAAAGAAAATGAAAAAAATCATATAATTAGGTACTCTATACATGTCAATAATTGAAAACTCATTCTAATTGTTACAGCTGTTCTTTCAAAAACATAAAATTGTACCATTTGTAAATAGACACTAAATATTAATCAAAATTGAGTTTATTATAAAAGAGAGAATGTGGAAATGTTTAGTTGTACAAATTAAAAGCCTGGGTACAGGCCAAAAGGGATGGCTGACTGGTCAAGGGATGGTTGACCGATAGATGGTTGAGGAACTGAAGCTTTCAATAAGAAACAAATTGAAGAGCAGAGGAGAAATTGAATTAAAACAGTGCGGGAATAGAAGGAGCAGAGGGAGGGTAAACTGGGGTTAAGATTTAAAATTTAAAAAAATTAAGGCTGGGCAGTGGTGGCACACGCTTTTAATCCCAGCACTCAGAAAGCAGGACAATCTCTGTGAGTTCGAGGCTAGCCTGGTCTACAGAGCGAGATCCAGGACAGGCACCAAAACTATACAGAGAAACCCTGTCATGAAAAACCAAAAACAACAACAACAACAACAAAATTAATGACCAATAAAAGAAAATGTCAACTCTAAAATTGACCAAAAAAGTAGCACAAAAGTAAAAATATTCATAATTATAAGATTTAAGAGATTATAAATTTTATATAAAAAGTAGTAAAAAAGAGTTTCTAAACTACTATATTCTTGAAGTTACAAACTGGTAGTAACAATTGATCAGCTGGGTAATTTAGATCAAAGTAATAAAGCTCTCCACTAAGAATAAAACTATGGAAATATTCCTAGAATATAAAACTAAGTCCATAGAGGTAACCTCATATTGACAGGTGAAATTTAGAGCACATGTCTTGACATCAAAGTGCATGTCTCTTTCTCTAAAAGTGATAGTGACCTGTGTTTAAGTTCTAATTTAATATCTAGATTCCCTGTCTCAACCTCTCTTGCTCTACATAGCTACAATAAAGTGCTCTCTTTGAGAATGTTTTACATTCAGGATATGAACAAATTAGTTAATCAATTAAATCCAATTGAATAATTCCTTCACAAAAGTGTCAATATTCATTATTCTTTGAGAGATTATAATAGTCATGTTTCTGAACTAATTTTAGGTATGAAAAAGTATGGTCAAAAGTATTTGTTTGCCTACCTACAAGATGTCCTTGGGTAAAGGTGGCACAAAGATTGTGGGGGTGTCCAGCTAATGACTGGTTCTGCCTGAGACCAATGCCATAAGAGCAAGCCTACCCCTGACACTGTCTGGAGGGTCAGAACCCTGAGGCTGGATAGCCCAGAGACCTAGGATAGAAACAAACATGATTGGGGAAAAAAAGTTAAAGAAATGATTCCTAATGATATTCTGTTATACTCATAGTTGGTCCCTAGCCTGGTTGTCATCACAGAGGATTTATCCAGTTACTGATGGAAACAGATGCAGAGTCCCACAACCAAACATTAAGAGGAGCTTGGGGAATCCTGGAGAAGTGCGGTCGAGAAGGATTTTGGAAGCCAGGGAGATTGAGAACATGAGAAGAACACAGCCTACAAAATCAATTGACCTAGGTTCATAGGGGCTCACAGAAATTGAACAGACAACCTGAGAACCTGCATGGGACTGACCTAGCCCCTCTGCATATATGCTACAGTTGAATAGTTTGGTGTTTGTTGCAAAATATTTGTTTAGCTATACAAAGATGTGTTGCATTTGGGTTTTTTTTTGTGGAATATTTGTTTAACTATGTAAAAATGTTTTGCATTTGTTTAATTATTATTTAATTATTAATTAAATTATTAATTATTAATTAAAGATGAGTTGTTGTTTTACCTTGCTTTCCTAGAAACGTTATTGGTCTAATAAAAATCTGAATGGCCAATGGCAGCATGGGAGGAGTTATAGGTGGGACTTCCGGCCAGAGAGAGTAAGTAGAAGGAGGAATTTAGGCTCAGAAAGAAGAAAGAAAAAGAGGCACCAGGGAGATGCCAGGGGCCAGACAGACAGACATGGAAGAAGAAGGAAAGTAGAATACTAAATGACAGAAAGGTAAGTCAGAGGCAAAACGTAGATGAATAGAAACAGATTAAATTAAGTTAAAGGAGCTAGTAGGACAAGCCTAAGCTAAGGCCAAGCATACATAATTAATAAGTCTCCATTTCTTTATTTGGGAGCTAGTTGGCATCTCAAAGAAAATGACAACTGCTGGTGTTCTTTTGGGAATCCTAATAGTGCAGCAGGGGCTATCTCTGACTCTGTTACCTGCTTTGGGGACCCTGTTCCTCATATTGGGTTGCATTGCCTAGCCTTAATAGAGGGTAATGCCTAGTCTCACTGCAATTTGATATGCCATGCTTGGTTGATATCCCTGGGAGGCCTGCTCTCTTCTGAAGAGAAACAGGGGAGGAGTTGATGGGGAGCAGATTGAAGGGCAGTGGTCGAGGTAGAGGTTGGAAGGAGAGGATAAAGGGGAAGCTGTAGTCAGTATATAATAATAATAATAATAATAATAATAATAATAATAATACATTTATTTGTTTCAGTGGGTGGACATATCTCAGAGAATGTCTCTTTGTATTTCTCATCCCTGTAAAATAAGTTTACATCTTTATTTCATGTTCAATGTCTGCAGGAACTTATTTAGCAAGTTTCCTTCAACTTTTATCCTACTTATCTTTCCCATTGCCTTTACATCCCTGTGCAGTGTATAGTCAGTGTTTTCTCTGTGTGAAAGTAGAAGACTCATTTCATTCTCTTATTTTAAAAAGAATTGAACCTCTTTTTCCTAAACCACAGAGATGGAAGAATATAGACATTCATCACAAAGAATTTAATTGAATGTATTAAAAAATAAGCTGCCTAAGATGCTTGGAGGATTCCTGGAACTGTTGTTTGAGACCAAAATTGCCAGTTATTATCATTATCATGATCTCAGAGTCTATTCAGTGAAACACAATATGTGGACAATTAGGAAGAACTTTTATTCCTTCACTTCAAAAACTGAGTCTGGTTCTCAAGCCTGAAAGGATTTTGCTATCCTTTGTCTTTCCTGCCATCCCACACTCATCAACATGTTGTGTTCAGAGTCTGGGATGGAGCTTTGGTTCTGACTCTGCCCATAGTCTGTGCTCCTCTCAGTTCTTCAGCACAACCAAGTGGATGTAAACAGCAACGTCATCCCTCCTAGAACCTAGAATGTTCACATACAAACTGTCAACCTTATAAAGAACATACAAAAGGAGTGCTTTTCAAGTAAAGCAAAGGTCTGTGTCCGATTACTTTAGGATTATGTTAAAAATAAAGTCTAGTTGTTTAATATTAACCATTTAAAGGGCTTATGCATGTTGGATACTGAAGGAGTACACTGAAGACTATTGAGCTTGAGCATAGGCTGCTTAGTAATGGGTTCACTGCCCTGTAGAGACAACTGCCCTCACAGCTCACCATGCTATACCATGTTTCCTCTTATGCCTAAACCACAGCATCAGGAGCATCAGGGATTTCATCATCATTCTGCTCCTCAGAAGCATTCTGTCCCTGCAGGTAAATTCACTCACTCTCTTTTCTTTCCTTTTTTTTCTTTTCTGTTAAATCTGTTAAGATCTTTTTCCCTTAAAAAATGCCTACAGCAGAACTGTATTTCACAGTTGGCATATTGATTTTAGTGTGCAGTTCCTAAGGATACCTTCAATATAAATGGTTGTTGTGTTCTATTATGAAATAGTGCCACTGGTTACACACATCTCTCTCTTTCCAACTCTCTCAGTCTTCCTTGCTGGGTTCTGTTGCATCATTTTTCAGATCATTTGCAGCTATGTTAGCTCAGTCAATGTGAGAATGTTTGCATGTTACCAATGCTAAACTACAGCAGTAGTAATGGGGAGTCATGGAAAGCCAAAGTCCCTCAAGGTTTCCAGCTAGGGTGCAAAAAATCTTAGAACACACAGAGAAGAGACAACATTACACATATTAGGAAAGTTTTAATATATGTTTAATTAATATGTAATTTTTTCCAACTTGTTTTTATTTTTTGTTTTATAATTAATTTAATTTTACATATCAGCCACGGATTCCCCTGTCCTCCCTCCTCCCACCCCCCAGCCACTCCCCATTCCCACCTCCTCCAAGGCAAGGTCTTCCCTAGGGATTCAGCTCAGCCTGGTAGATTCAGCTGAGGCAGGTCCAGTCCCCTCCTCCCTACACCAAGGCTGAGAAAAATGTCACAGCATAGGTCCTAGGCTCCAAAAAGCCAGCTCATGCACCAAGGACAGGTCCCGGTCCCACTGCCTAGGGGCCTCCTAAATAATTCAAGCTAATCAACAGTCTCACTTATCCAAATATGTAATTTATGAGTGAGTTAAAGCTGTAGCAATTCTGACTGTACAAAAATGAGGTCAGATTAACAAAGGATAGAATTAATGGATTTGTGCATTTTTGCTGTTATTCCCATTTCACAAGATAAAGTTATAACGTGTGCCTCCAGAATAAACAGCTAAACAATGAAGAATTTGTGGTTCTTTCTTCATATACTTAAGACCCTGCTGAGTATTAAAAAAAGTATGCATGTACTATAGCCTATGGGTATATCATATATAAATTTTTTTTTAAGCTACCCGTTTGACTAGGTGGAAACTACGACTGAAGGAGACACATCACTAATGAGAGCATCAGTGGGTATTAGTCATCATTATTTTCTACCTGAATGTATATTACACAGGTCATAGCCTAAAGAGCATCATGGAGAATGGGGTCCTAAAATGTATGCATTAATTGTCCATAATTACTGATGTAACAGAGAGGCTGCTAACAGAAAAGTCAATATCCATGACTTAAGAAGTTCCTTGATCTTTTTTTTCCCCTTGCATATAACAGTGGAAATGGTGTTCCTGGTAGAAAGAAGGGAAACATTGTCTTAGAGGAAGTTTCTACCCATGAAATCCTGTCTCTGTATTCCAAACCATTGCAATTCTAGTACATATGAAATTGAGGATGATGGCAAGAAGGGGAGGTGAGGGAAGTCAAACTAATGGATGAGGTATGAAGGTGAAAGAGAAATTTGGTAAAAACTTAAACACATGTTAATTTGTTTATAATATATATATATATATATATATATATATATATATATATATATTATTTTGGGAAGTTTTAATCAAATCTGCCTTTATTTTCTTTTGGGAAGTTTTAATCAAATTGGCCTTTATGATCACCATGGCTTTCTTAATACACAACCTTTAAAGTATGTACTAATAGTATGTATTATTAGGTGTTTTTCATAACAGTACACACATCTCCAGAGAGCTATACTTCCTCATGGGAAGTATAAAAATCCAAATAGCAACTCAACTTCCAAACCAATTTATAGAAAATAATTTTCAAACATCCCTCCATTCTCTACCACTATTTGGCAGTCAGGGAGTGTTTGAAAGTCCCACCCATTCTTTACTGCACCTTAGATATTAACCTGAAGGTTTTATGGAAATATGTACTTAAAATTCCTGTTTAATTTTTGCCCTTGGATGAGCGTACTGAAGATTTTTTTTTAAACATTGTAATGAACCTCTATCTGCCACAGTAGTAAGATTTATACTTTCACAATTTTTAAGTAATGTAGTCATAAGTTATGCAATGCCACCTCATAATTAAAGTGTCAAAAGTGCTCCAACCCATGAGTATTAATTAATTCTTATCTATTGCACCAAAATACTTGAACAAATAATTATCAGTACCCATGGAGAGTGTATTATAGTCCTTGCATCTAGAAAACTATTGCTAACATTCATGGTAATTTTCTTGGATATCTAAAACCCAAACCCATGTAAATGAAACTTCACATTTTTGATGTTTGCTTTTTGAAAGTAAAATATAATTGTACTATCTTCCTTCTATTTCTTCTAATGCATACCACCTGGCTCTCTTAAATTCATGGCCTCTAATATGTCTGTGTAAGGACAATTCTGTTCTTTGTATGGAAGCTGAAAATTCCACTGTGTTTTGTGCCATTTTCTCAGAAGCTCTAGTGTGATCATTAGATCGTACATATGAACTTGCTTTGGTGGTTAAGATGAATCTGGGAACATAAATGAGGATGAATCATGCAACACTTATTTTAAGGATATAGGAGTTCTTCCAGCTTCACAAAGCCATTGTAATGCTTCAGCATTGTCTTAGTTAGGGTTTTATTGCTGTGAAGAGACACCAGAACCACAGCAATTCTTATAAAGGAATATATTTAGTAGAATCTGGCTTACAGTTCAGAGGTTTGGTACATTTTTATCATGGAGAAAAACATGGCAGACATGGTGCTGGATAAGAAGATGAGAGTTCTACATCTTGATGTGTAGGCAACAGAACAAGACTGCCATACCAGGCTTAGTTTAAGCATATAAGATCGCAAAGCCCACCTCCAGAGTGATATACTTCCTCCAACAAGGCCACACCTACTCCAACAAGGCCACTCCTTCTAATAGTACTACTCCCTATGGGCCAAACATTCAAACACATGAGTCTATGGGAGCCATTACTATTCAAACCACCCCACAATGTGTCAGGGGTTTGGATGGTTCAGGCAGCAAAGTTTGAGCTCTGTTGACTTTGCTGGTTAGTTTCTTTAATAATATTGGTTCCTTGATTTTAAACTTGATTTTCTGGTTCTCATGAGTAATCTGAAAAATAACTAGTTAATTCTCTTCCTGTGTGTTTGTGTGTGTGTATGTGTGTATATATATACAAATCTAACTTGAAGTCTCCTTTCACAAATATGGTATTTATTGGCTTATATGTGGATATTAGTTGTTTAATCAACGATAACCAAGCTACAATCTGTATAACCACAGATGTTATGTATAGAGTGAGAGACTAGGCGCTAACCATAGATCTTCTTAGGAAAGAAAAATAGAATATATAATTATGGGTAGATTGTGGGGCAGAAAGAATGCTGAAAAAAATAATCAAGTGTGGAGGAGGGAGGGAAAGAGGGATGGGAGAATACAGGGAGAGACACCTAAAATTAAAGGCTATTTTAGGGGTAGTATGAAACCTAATACAGTAGAATCTTCCTAAAATATATACATATATGGAGTCAATCTAAATGAAATCATGAAATAATGGGGGAAACAGAGTACCAACTGGCCATCTCTTGGCATCAAGCGAAGCTTCCAGATTTTGGATTGGTTACACCTAATTGATTTGTTCTCCAATGTGTCCCATGGAATCTCCAAATAATCCAAGCTGTTGGCGAGATTATAGGTTATTTACCACATGCTGACAGGAAGGCCTCCTTGCAGAAGATATCAGCTACACAATTCATTGAGCATGGAGAAGCTGAGCTGGTGCATATATTGAGCCTTCATTGCTATGTTCTAGCATCTTTGGTACAGGAAAATACTCTGCACACTTAGAACACTTCCAGATGTACTGTGGGCCTCAACTTGTCTGCATCAGGTCCTCTGAGTGTATAATATAGCTACCAGTTTAATGTTTTTATAGGATTCCCGAGTGTTGTAAATGAGTGGGTCTCTGATTCTTTTGCCTTTTCTTGTGCTCTTTTCTGTCTATTTGTCTTTTCCAACTCTGAGGTGTTAGTTTTTGTTATATCATATTGTATTATGTTATATTAATTATATTGTATTTTAGTCCCTTAGAAGCATGCTTGTTTTATAATGAGAGACAGAAAGGAGGTAGATCTGGATGGGAGAGGAGGTGGGGAGGAACTAGTAGGAGCAGAGGGAGCCAAAACTATAATTAGGCTATCTTATATAACAAAAGAATATACTTTAAATAAAAGGGGGAAATCAATGCAATTTAATGAACTGAACTATCTAGAACCTTTGGCTTAGAGTTTCCTGTATATTGTTTAAGTCAAGATAATCAGGTAGGCACTATCACAAATCAATACATCTCAATAGTTAGAAAAAAGCAAAATCAAGGGTAGATATTCTCTGTGCCACTGTCCAGGGTCAGTTTATTGAATCTCTGACATAGTTTGTCCTAGATCTCCTATGTGTATGTAAGAGCTCAGTATCCAGTAAGCACACAGGAAAGATACAATGAGTAAATAACAGAAGTTTTAGCACATCTGGAAGTGATAGCATAGCCTTTTGTATAAGGTATTACCTCCACAGCTTGTATATTTACATAATGTGAAGCTTTAGTCCTTAAGCTATATAGGTTAATAAGAATTACAGGTTAATAAGGGTTAATAGTCACCCTGTTTGTCAAATTTATAGTCATACTAGTTAGGTTTTCTAGGCATGCATAGATATGTTCCAAATAGATAAGTGATCTTCAAAAGCTTCAAAGACCCACAGAATATGAAATTTAAGATGTTTTAATAACTTAGAATTCTTTGACATGAGACGTGTTTGCTCCTGGCAGCACCAATCTACACCCAAGAGCATGATGGGCACTGAAGACACTTCATATATAGTTTGTTTTCCTTTTGGTAAATCTGGCCTATTGGGCAAGAAACTGCCCTTGCCTTGACTGATGACAATAAGTTCACTGTCCAAACTGTGAAAAAGCAGGACACAAAGAAAAATGACTGCTGAACTTTGCCAAGACAGGTAGAATAGTCCTTCAAATTTTCCTGCTTCTAAAAAGGGTCTGTCAGATATTCTAGGCATATAAGCCAAAGTTGGATGCCCCAACGTTGCAGAGAAACCTTGAGTGACTGACCAGGCAGTCAGCTGTTTCTGTCATTTCTTGCAATTTTTGGAAGTTGCTTGCTTGCTCCTCCTGCTTACTCAGGTAATATTTTTCTTCTTAGGTCTTTGATGGGATTGAATATTAGAAAGTTACAGTTACAATCCTTATGATTCTTAGCTAAGGACATATCAGGTACAAAAGTTAGATTTTTCAGTAAAGGAAAACTACCAGAGTATTCTCTATAAAAAATGCCTATTACCTATTATCTGGACATCTAGGATGTATTTCTTACTTGATAATTGTTCTTGTTGTATATAGTTTAATTTCTGTTAAGATTATTACCCTTATTTCCTTCTGGACAATACATGTTAACAATTCTTACTGTATGTATGTAGTTTTTATTTTGTTAGGATTAGAAACTTCCTTTTCATTTTAGACAAAATGAGGGAAATGTTGAGGGAATTCTGCCATTCAGTCCAATAAGCAATAGTAAGTGGTGGCTTGGCCCAGGGGCAGAGTTTGTATTAGAGTGTGTGACCTGAGGACCAGGATATAAGCCAAGGCGCAGGCATACATGTGCTCTCTTGGACTGTGGAGGGACTTGCCAAGACACAGAGGAAGTGTGACTTGGTGACCTTCTTCACCACCCATTGGAGCAGTAAGAGTAGCTGATAGGTGTGCTCCCAGTGGGAACAGCAGGACAACTGTAGTATGGATCTGACTCTTCTTTCTGACCTGGAATTATTGTGCATGGATTTTGTTTATCAATAAAGGTAACACATTTCCCCAAGCCTCCCACTTTAACACTGTCCTACATAAAGGCAAAGAAAAAGTAAGAAGTACAGCCACAGCCTGGAACCCCTTTGCTGAACAATTGCTCTACCCCATAGATAGTGAAAATGAGCCTCTGGTAGGGTAATTATACATTTCTTAAGCACTTTGAAAAATGCTAATGATTGGTAAGCTTTATCTGAAAATTACTCTTTATTGGAGTGGCTGCTTTTGTGAGTAACAAAAACTCACACTACCTGTGTCAAAAAGAAATTCTTGTTTAAAAAAAGTCATAATGAGTATTGCTTAGTACAAACTGATACAACTTTTAAATTTTATCATTTGACTTTGAAAATGTGAAAATATATGCCAAGGTTCATTTGAAAATATCTATTAAGTAGAAAAACAAATAAAGTCTCTTTTCTGCAGTCTAGTTCTTATAAAAGTGTGTGTGTGTGTGTGTGTGTGTGTGTGTGTGTGTGTGTGTGTGTGATATTTTAGATCTGGGTATATCCAAATTATTCTAGACTATTGATGTTGTCCTTGGTTGCCCCTCAGAGCTAGATGGATGGTTTCTATTGCTGAAGGTACTGCACACTTAAAACAGAGAACTCAGATAATGTGAGATAAATCAATTTGAAAGCCACCTTTCTGAGGTCTAACTTCTGTATTACCAGAAAGTACCATAAAGCTTCCTTGAGAGGGAAGAAATGAATAGTTCTAACTAGCTGTGATGCCTAAGAAGCACAATACTGATCAGCTTGGAAAGATGCACCTAAACATGGAATAGTTGTATTTTCGAGGTAAAAAACAATGTCTACTTGAGCTTAAGGTCCACTCAACAGGACTGAAAGCATGCCTAGTACTAGAATCCTAGACAATATCCCCAGGATTAATGAGATCAGGGATCTTAGAGGAGAACCTACTACTGCTAGTTTACTAGACCAGCATAATTCCTAATTATATTTTAAAACTTATCTTTGTACCCCTACACAAGTGTCGATGTGTAAAACTCACAGGTGAACCTAACTAGGGCATATGATGTAAATATTATATATGTGTAGTATCTATTTATTATTCTATAATACATTATTCATATCCTCTTTTATTTTCTTTGTAAACTACTGAGTCTAGTTAGTGCTGCCTATTGGAATGCTGACTGATCTCCTTGACTTGATCTTTTGCAGATAACCATAGCTACTGTGAGTTAATGAGTAAAATGACCATATATTTTTGAGAAGAACCCCCCTTCCCAACGCTTACCATCCACAGGCTCCTATATGTCTTCTGTGCCTTTGGGTGATACTGATACACACAATATTTGTTTCATTATAGTTTTTTCTGTTTGTAGAATTTCATAAAAAAACTCATTATATATTTCCTTCTCATTTGTAAAAGGATGCTATTTTATCCACATTGTTGCATGTATTATTAATCAATCAGTTCTCATTGCTGAATAATGTGCCATAATGTGTTTAATAATGCAAGAATTGGTGGGAATTTTGTTACCAACCAGATGGCTGAGAAACTTTTGCTCTAGAGAAATGGAAACTGAGAAAGCAAGAAAATGCTCTTCTAGTCTTGCCATTCCCAAGTTCTGTGTCCAAAACCTAGGGGGAGAAATGGCAGCTCTAGAAGCACTCAGCCTCAACTCCTAGAACAAGGGCCTATTGTTCCAGGACTTAGAATCTAGAGACTTATGGATCTAGTTGCTTGGATTAGTGTATTGTTTATGCATTTACTACCATGCCTAGGGTAACAGGACTTTTAGCATTTCACAGGTTAGAACTGTAGCTCTAGAACTCTTTTGGCTTTAGGGATCTGAAGTTCTAGCACTCCTCTACTCATTGTCATTTCTTTCCTAGCCACTCAGGAAATCTTTAACCACCCTCTTGATATAATTGCTTTACTGCTAGTCCACCATCTCCTGGTTGTGTTACCAGCTCAGCGTACTCTACTGATAATAAATATCAAAAATTGGTAAACAAGTTCTGATTTAGAGAAATCTATTAATTGATCATGAAGCAATACTTGGGAGTTCTCTATGAACTGTTTCATTATTTTTAGTGAGTCAGGGGTGTTTAGCAATCAATACTCTCTCTCTCTCTGCTTTTTAGTGTTATAATTCCCTTTTTATTAGTTATGTACTTATGTTCATCACATCCTGAATATTATGTCTTCTGTTTTCATGTAAGTATTTCATCTTCATCACATCATTATCACATGTGAGATAATTTAGTAGTCTATCTGCAGCCTAGAATGAAGCACAGATCTGTTTCCATTTGCTGTTACCTACTGGCCCATTCCTAGGCACCTTCTAAACATGTCTAGAAAATTCATTATTCTGCACCCCCTTAGCAAATTTTTTCCTATGCTACTTCCTGGCATTCAAATTTAGAGTAACTATAACTATTATTTTTTGAGTACCTATATGTATATATGATCATGTGTGCAGGTACATGTATGTGTGCAAATGCATGTGTACATATATTACATGCTTATTTAGGCCAGAGGGGATCTTGGATTTCATTCCTCATGTGCTGTCCACCTTTATTTTTTTGAAACAAGGTCTAACATTGTCCTAGAAACTTACAGATTCAGTTAGCTTGGCTGACCACGTAGCCCCAGAATTCTTCCTGTCTCCACCTTTCTCCCCAGATTTTAATTACAAGGCTATGCCACTACAACTATCTATTGGTCATGGCTTCTGATGACTGAATTTGAGTCTTTATGTTTATAAGGCAAAGATTTTACCAAATGAGCTTTCTTCACAGGCCTTAAAAAGCGATTTTAACCCCATTCCATTTAGAGGATAATGTTGTACAAGTCACCTCCTCTCAATAGCATCTAAAATATAACCACCACTGTCCCCTTTGCCTCTTCTTCCACAGACTTGAGTAATAAACTTTCAAACCCCAAATCTCATCACACCAATTTTCATTTTCCATCTTTGGTCTTAAATACATCATTGGCTTCAAATAGTTTTTATGCCAGGAACCAGATTCTTTCCCATTTCTTATAAGGTTTGACATGCCTGTGCCTACTAACACAGACTCCTTTTGTAGCTGTTTCCAGTCTTTCTGTTCACATCTCCACTATACCGCTTCCTGTTAGAGTCCTAAGCTTATCACTCACCTTTGACAGCAGTCTCTATAGATGATATTCTCTGTGCTTGAAACATTCCAAGCCTGATAGGTGCTTTTTCAAGTTCTGTTCTTTTTATTTAAAAAATTTGAAAAATAGTGAGGTACAAGGTGAGAGTTGATCTATGTATACATTATGAAATGTTTTAGCTCATATTAACTTTTTTTAAGTAATTCAAATGTTGTACTTTCCAAACAAACTTTATTATATACACCAGGAATACCAGGGTTCCCACTGTTCTATTACTGTAGCATTACTGCAGTTATTGGTGAGATTATTTGATTAATTATTGCTCTCTAACTAGATCTATAATGCCTGGGATTATGCAGATTCAGTTTATCCTTCCATCTCACCATCTATCAACGTCTGTAGACTGTGGTTAGGGATTAATAAGCATTGTCTGAATGAGTAAATACAGTGAATTCTGTAGGATTTGATGAATGTGTAGACATAAGAAGGTGATCTTGAGGGTTTTTTGTTGTTTTTCTTATGGTGTGGAGCAGAATAGGGTGTCAACAAGAGAGACATGTAAGCCCTCTAGGGGAAAATGAGTTTGGAAAATTAGAAAATAAATTCTGTTTCCTTGTCAGTTATCTTAAATGGTACAGCAATTTTTCAGTACTATTTCAAACAAAATAATATATGAGATGCCTTATACAAAACAATGTTCTTAAGCAAAGATATGAAGAATTTTTCCCAGAGGTAGCTTTGGACTGTTTCAAAATGATGTCAATTATTCTCTATCTCTAATGCTATCTCCACACTTAAAAAAAAAAATATGTCAAGCACATGGTCCTCAAAAGATGGTTACTATTAAATAAGCAGCAATTAGCACTTGGGATAAGAAACAAGTAAGGTACCAGAGATAAGTAAGCTATCATGATAAGAGAGAACTTGAAGCCCTGCTGGGAAGTCAGTAAACAGCATCAATCATATTGCTGTCACAGAGACCAGTTTTGAAAAAAAAAAAAAAAAGATGACCTGATACTGAAAAGTATAAGTGTCCTGTGCATGCTCTGAATCAGTCAAGGCATCAGTTTCCAGCTGAAGTTCTCCATACTCAGGTGCAGCATGGTCTGTGCTGCCTGGTGAAGCATCACACATGGCAGGCTTTGACAGCCGCAGGACTCGTTGAATAATTTCTCTGTCAAACATTCAAAAAATAAAATTGCACAGATGTTAAAGTACATGCATATGCAGTAAGAATAGCCTACCCAAGGACAAGAAAATGTTCTTGGCATTCAGAAGTTTGAAGAATAGGATATTCTGTTTTGAAATGGACCCAGCCCTATACTTGAGTCATCTGCTCATTTATGGTCATTTTAATGCACTTAAAGCCCTGATGATGGATAATTTCAAGGAAGAAATAATGTACTTTCGTTTTCACGCAAGATTTAACAAATGTCTATGCTGTGGATTATCCTGTCTTATTAACAGGATAGATGTATAATTAGATGCAATATCTTCATTTAAATACATTTCCAACTTCTATCTATCTAAGAGACTAATAAATAAATAGGACTTTTCAACTCATCCTTCCCTTAGCAACTACAGTCAGAAACAGCCCCCCTTGGCATTCTGTAGGTAGGACATGCCACAGCTATGTTTCACATTGTAAGCCTCTCATTGTTGTAACAAACACCTACAATTAGCTTATAAATAGAAAAGTTAATCTTGACCAATAATTGGTTGGCTCATTGCTATGCTTATCAGACTGCAAGTCATGATAGGGGCACATGGTGAAGCAACTCCAATCATGTCACAGTTAGAACAATAAAAGAAAAAAAAAAGAGAGGACTGGGCTGGATCCCACTATGTAATTTAGTGGTCTACTCCCCCAGTACTCAAGTATTTCCCACTAGGCCCCATATTTTAAAGATTCTTCTACCTTTGTCAAAAAATGTGATGCCTTTTGACACTTAGGCCTCCTTTTTATACTTGAGGTAACAGGGGGGATAGCTTTACAGATTAATGAATATTTATCTTAAATCTTGAATGAATATTAGGCATTATGAAACAATGTCAGGGAAGAAGTTAAGAAGTTCAGAGGGATATCATGAATGTTAAGAAGCATTTCACCTGAAATGACCTTTGAACAGTCATTCATTTTTCTAACAGTCAAAGGAGATTTGCCTCCAAATTGAGTCCAAGAATAATTATTTTTCTAGATTAAAAATTGTTCTTTATACCATAGTGAGATGCATGGTATCTCAGTTTATGGAAATTTGAAGATTGAGAAGCTTTTAACAAAAGTAGTGATAAAAGTGTTGTAATTTTTAGAGGGAGATGACTCCATGCAGTAGCTAGTATTTACTGTTAATTTTCACTACATACAACAGGAAATAGATAATAGTGTCCTAAATTTAGGAATGTCTTTTGCTGCAAATAAAAGGAATATGAATATATGTGGGTGTTTATATATTTTATATATATATATGTTTCTTTCATACATATTTATTTCTTTTGCTTCAAAATATTGCTAAACTATAGTATTAATTTTAATATATACAATTATGTGAATCACAACCTTAATAATTATGATTTAGAATGATATAAAATAATTAACATACAGAATAAAACTTATTAATTTTTAATTGACATAGTAATGGTACAAATTGTGGGGAACAATAAAATTTTAAGTATTTGAATACCTTATATAATAATCAAGCCTTAGTTATTAGCATATTAATCATCTCAAAAGTCTTCGTGTTGAAACACTTAAAAATCATCTTTTCTAGCTACTTTACTATACAGTGGATTATTAATTAATGCCCAAATCACTTTAGTATTCAATAAAAACTATAGACCTTTAATTAAAAATGTTATTGCAGAATGAAGCATTCTGGATCACCAGCAGATTAACACTCTTACCTGACATACTGCACATACAGTTTGTAATGGACTCTCTTAAATGTCTTCCAAAAGTTCCTGTTTAGTTATGGTCCCAGGTTCTCAGAATTAGAAAACGAGAGTGATCATTGGATCATGAGGGATCAGACCACATGATTGTAAAAATCCACCTCTGGATTCATTACTTGATGATCTATTGGAAAGCATAAGCTAATTGAAGGAAAGAGTTTGCCAAAAACAAGCCCTAGAAGGACATATTTTTTCTTTTATTCTTCTCTCATATATTCCTACCAGTTTCCTC